>NC_069502.1:742964464-743076964 GCF_027579735.1 Bombina bombina | reverse complement strand
CACAGTAGTGTCTAGGTCTGACTTTAGCTTGAAATGGCAGTTATATTATATACAATCCTTCCACAAACCTTTTCTTGCAGAATAAAAGTGTTTGCTATTTATATACATTTTAGAAGAATATCATTTTTTTTCTCTTAAACAGTTTATTTTCCTAGGTTATATTTCTAAGGGAAAAACAAGGAAATGAATAAGGAAATTAACAGAAGGACAGTGAGCTAGAGGATGAGCAGGGCTGTGTGTAAAAAAGAAGCGGGTAGGAGATGAGTAGGAGTTTGTAACAAACAGGTGGTGAAGAGAGTGCTGTGTATGAGGAAGAGGAATAAGAGGGGGAAAACAGGCTGTGAAGAGGCAAGGTAAAGAATACGTTGGGTGAGGAGGATAGGGGATATCAGGGAGGTGGGAAGAGAGGTTGAAGAGGAGGTTGTGTTTGAGGAGGGGGCTAAAGGGATGAACAGAAGCTGGTGTGTGAGATTTAATTGGATTGAGAGGGTATGCAGGGTGTGAGGGAAATGTTGCTGAGAAATGAGTTAGAGGAAGTGAAAGGAAAAGATACGTGTGTTGAAATCGTGGTGGGAGGGTGAGGCGGAGATTATGTGTGAGGTGGGAGGATTAGGAGGTGGTTGCGTGAGAGGGAGAGGGGAGAATGAAAAGGTTAACAAGGGTTTATGTAAGGGAGAGTGAGATTATATGGTGCTGATTATAATATATATCACTGATGATGTCACTAGTGATGTAATTTATTTATGTTATCAATTATGTGATGTATAATGTCATCAGTGATGTCATGTATTATTTCATGCAAAGCTCTCAAGGGGGGAGTGGAGACAGTTTAAAGGGACACTAAACCCAAAAATTTTCTTTCATGATTCAGTTAGAGAATGTAAATTTAAACAACATTCAAATTTACTTCTATTATCTCATTTGTTTTATTTTGTAGATATCCTTTATTGAATAAATAGCAATGCATATGGATGAGCCAATCACACGAGGCATATTTGTGCACCCACCAATCAGCAGCTACTGAGCCTATCTAGATATGCTTTTCAACAAAGAATATCAAGAGAATTAAACAAATTAGATAATAGAAGTAAATTAGAAAGTTGTTTAAAATTGCACTCTCTTTCTAAGTCATGAAAGAAAAAATTTAGGTTTCATGTCCCTTTAAGGAATTTCCATGCTATTAAACGTTATATAGAAAACTTTCATTCTAGCTTTAACACAAGTTAAAGGAACATTAAACCCAAACATTTTCTTTCATGATTCAGACAGAGAATACAATTTTAAACAACATTCCAATTTACTGCTATTACCTAATTTGCTTCATTCTTTAGATATCCTTTGCTAAAGAAATAGCAATGCACATGGGTGAGCCAATCACATGAGGCATCTATGTGCAGCCACCAATCAGCAACAACTGAGCCTATCTAGATATGCTTTTCAACAAAGAATATCAAGAGAATAAAGCAAATTAGATAATAGAAGCAAATTAGAAGTTGTTTAAAATGGTATTCTCTATCTGAATCATGAGAGAAAACATTTGAGTTTAATGTCCCTTTAAAGCAACAGTAAAGTCAAAAATAAACTTTGATGATTCAGACAGCACATGCAATTTAAACAACTTTCCAATTTACTTCTATTATCATTTTTTGTTCTTTTGGTATCCTTTGATGAAGAATAAATCTAGGTAGGTTCAAAAGATCTCAGGAGCATGCACATGTAGTTAGTACTCTATGGCTGCAGTGCTTTACAACCTTGTTTGTAGCAGTGGTATAGTTGCAAAAACACACTACTGAGCTTTATGAGCCTACCTAGAATTACTCTTCAACAAAGGATACCAACAAAATGAAGCAAACCTGATAATAGAAGTTAATTGGAATACTCTCTCTGAATCAGGCAATCGTAAAGCCAATGTAGTGCCATGTATCCAGAGACTCTAAGAAAGTGGATTATCCATGAAAAGCATAAGACCACACCCCCTTACATCAGTACGCTATTGATATAATGCTTTTACATGTAACAGACTGTGGATTCACGCCACTACATTGGTTTTACTATTGTCTGCACCTCGATCGAGTTTTGGATTTTGCAATTGGCAAATGTAAAGAAACGTAACTTTTGGGATGCAATTTTGTGCTTATCACCAGACCAGTTACGATACAAAAAACAGGACTGGATTGAAGAGTCTGACGATAAAGAATTTTGTCAACATGCTCATCATTCCTCATACAGTTTAAGGGCAACTTTGTAAGTAGGTTCCCTAAGGGGAAGGAGATAATTTTATTTATATTTCCATATTATGATTCAACATTTACATTACATACTACTACTACTACAATGTAGTTTCCGTGCCGTTTACACATTGTTATTTTTTTTTTTTTACACACATTAATTATTTCCTGAGTTGATACCGGAATTCCCTTTGAAATGGCAGCTTTTACTCTGTGCCATTTGTAAGAAGTTTCCTTTAACATTACTGTTTATAATGGACATTATATCTGTGGAAGTTTACTTGCATAGAATTACAGCATTACTTGGCATTGTGTTTTATAGTGTACGCTGAACTTTTCTTTTTTTTTGTTAATGTATGTGTGTATGTGTGTGTTTGGGGGAACTACACTGAGGCAACAAATGATTTGATGCCCTGCTGATTTTGTACGTTTGCCCACTGACAAAGAAATGATCAGTCTATAATTTTAATGGTAGGTTTATTTGAACAGCGAGAGACAGAATTACCACAAAAAATCCAGAAAACACATTTCAAAAAAGTTATAAATTGATTTGCATTTTAATGAGTGAAATAAGTATTTGACCCCTTTGCAAAACATGACTTAGTACTTGGTGGCAAAACCCTTGTTGGCAATCACAAACGTCAGACGTTTCTTGTAGTTGGCCACCAGGTTTGCACTCATCTCAGGAGCGATTTTGTCCCACTCCTCTTTGAAGATTCTCTCCAAGTCTAATGACTTGGAGAGAATCTTCAAAGAGGAGTGGGACAAAATCGCTCCTCCTTAATAGGTTTCGAAGCTGATATTTGGCAACTCAATGTAATGCTCGTGTGATAAGGAAATATCCCAGAACAAGAGAACAGATAATTAAATGAGGTAAGTGGTACTCACAGCAGAGAGGGCAATGCTTCACGCACCAGAGGGGTTAACAGGAGAGTAGTCAGGCAAGCAGAGTTCAGCAATAACAAGGCAATCCTTCATGGCACCAGAGGGGTTAATTGGAGAGTAGTCAGGCAAGCAGATTTCGGCAACAACAAGGCAATCCAGAGAACCAGCAGTTCAGGGGTTAAACAGAAGAATGGTCAGAGACAAGCAGGGTACAGCAACAGTAAGGCAATCAGCAGTTCAGGGGTTAATCAGAGAGTAGTCACAGACAGGCAGAGTTCAGCATCAATAAGGCAATCAGAAGTTCAGGGGTTAATCAGTAGAGTGGTCACAGATAGATTATTCTACAGAACTGTAGAATAACTTAAAGATTAAGGCTCGATAATGTAATGTTTATATGTCTTTTTGTTTTTTAAAGTTTCTATGCTCTTCCCCATTGGTGGTATATATCTATCTCTCGGTCAACCGAATAAAACTACCAGACTTCTTTTTTTTCTGGGTGTATGACAGATAAAGTAAATATAGAGTTAATATCATGGAATGTCAGAGGCATTACATCGCCAATCAAAAGGAAAATTATTGTTAAAAATCTTAAGAAATTTAGATGTAATATAGCATTCTTGCAGGAAACATATATAGTACAAAATGAAGCAAATAAACTTAGAACAGGTTGGGTCGGGGAAGTTATTGCGTTAGCAGGGATTACTAGAAAACGAGGCGTATAAATCTTTGTGAAGCAAAATTGTGAGTATAAGATCACCCATACGGAAATACAGGGAGTGCAGAATTATTAGGCAAATGAGTATTTTGACCACATCATCCTCTTTATGCATGTTGTCTTACTCCAAGCTGTATAGGCTCGAAAGACTACTACCAATTAAGCATATTAGGTGATGTGCATCTCTGTAATGAGAAGGGGTGTGGTCTAATGACATCAACACCCTATATCAGGTGTGCATAATTATTAGGCAACTTCCTTTCCTTTGGCAAAATGGGTCAAAAGAAGGACTTGACAGGCTCAGAAAAGTCAAAAATAGTGAGATATCTTGCAGAGGGATGCAGCACTCTTAAAATTGCAAAGATTCTGAAGCGTGATCATCGAACAATCAAGCGTTTCATTCAAAATAGTCAACAGGGTCGCAAGAAGCGTGTGGAAAAACCAAGGCGCAAAATAACTGCCCATGAGCTGAGAAAAGTCAAGCGTGCAGCTGCCAAGATGCCACTTGCCACAAGTTTGGCCATATTTCAGAGCTGCAATATCACTGGAGTGCCCAAAAGCACAAGGTGTGCAATACTCAGAGACATGGCCAAGGTAAGAAAGGCTGAAAGACGACCACCACTGAACAAGACACACAAGCTGAAACGTCAAGACTGGGCCAAGAAATATCTCAAGACTGATTTTTCTAAGGTTTTATGGACTGATGAAATGAGAGTGAGTCTTGATGGGCCAGATGGATGGGCCCGTGGCTGGATTGGTAAAGGGCAGAGAGCTCCATTCCGACTCAGACGCCAGCAAGGTGGAGGTGGAGTACTGGTTTGGGCTGGTATCATCAAAGATGAGCTTGTGTGGCCTTTTCGGGTTGAGGATGGAGTCAAGCTCAACTCCCAGTCCTACTGCCAGTTTCTGGAAGACACCTTCTTCAAGCAGTGGTACAGGAAGAAGTCTGCATCCTTCAAGAAAAACATGATTTTCATGCAGGACAATGCTCCATCACACGCGTCCAAGTACTCCACAGCATGGCTGGCAAGAAAGGGTATAAAAGAAGAAAATCTAATGACATGGCCTCCTTGTTCACCTGATCTGAACCCCATTGAGAACCTGTGGTCCATCATCAAATGTGAGATTTACAAGGAGGGAAAACAGTACACCTCTCTGAACAGTGTCTGGGAGGCTGTGGTTGCTGCTGCACGCAATGTTGATGGTGAACAGATCAAAACACTGACAGAATCCATGGATGGCAGGCTTTTGAGTGTCCTTGCAAAGAAAGGTGGCTATATTGGTCACTGATTTGTTTTTGTTTTGTTTTTGAATGTCTGAAATGTATATTTGTGAATGTTGAGATGTTATATTGGTTTCACTGGTAAAAATAAATAATTGAAATGGGTATATATTTGTTTTTTGTTAAGTTGCCTAATAATTATGCACAGTAATAGTCACCTGCACACACAGATATCCCCCTAAAATAGCTAAAACTAAAAACAAACTAAAAACTACTTCCAAAAATATTCAGCTTTGATATTAATGAGTTTTTTGGGTTCATTGAGAACATGGTTGTTGTTCAATAATAAAATTAATCCTCAAAAATACAACTTGCCTAATAATTCTGCACTCCCTGTAGATGTGGAAGGCAGATATATAATTTTACAGATGGATATAAGAGGTCAAAGCTATATATTCTGTAACGTTTATGGCCCTAATAATAACATACATGAATTTTGGGATAAAGTGCAGGCGAAATTAGCCCAGTTTATTGAAAGTAAACTGATAGTTGCAGGAGACTTTAATTTGATAGCGCAATATCCAATGGATAGATGGCCCTGCAAAGGAAAACGAGGCTGTAAAGATAAACAGGATATAACACTTTTTAGAAAGTTTAGGAACGCCCTTAATTTAAAAGACATCTGGCGCATTAAAAATCCAGAGTTGAAAGGATACACCTGTAAATCTAATACCTTTAAAACGCTCTCTCGCATAGATTATATCCTTGTTAATGAAATATTAATGGCATCTGCTGAAGCAGAGATTCGGGATATTATTATCTCAGATCATGCCCCAATTTCGCTGACGCTACCAGTTGCCTCGCATCAGAAAAAGAGCCCAGTATACTCTTTCCCTAAGTTTCTATATGCAAATAGTGGATTCAGAAATTGGCTAATTGACTCTTGGAGGAAGTTTGTGCATTATAATGCACAGTCAGTCTCGAGTCCGGAGACTTATTGGGAGGCGGCAAAGGCAGTTTTACAAGGGGAAATAAAAGCCTACCTCCATAAATTATGGAAAAAAAGCCATAAACGTGATTTGCAGTTAGCTAATCAACTGTCCAACGCCTATAATGCATACATTCAAGAGGCTTCCCTAATCAATTGGCAAAGATATGTATCGGCTAAAAAAGAGAGAGATATTTTTCTCCAACAAAAAGCGGCAAGTGAAATTAAAAGGATCAATGCACGGATGTATAAGTATGGTGGCAAGATTGGGAGAAATCTAGCTAATTTGGTTAAACAAAGTCGTGGCTCTAACTATATTGTGGCAATCTCTAATAATGATAGAAGAGTTACCGACGCCTCCGGAATCGGAGCAGAATTCTTGGAATATTACAAACAGATTTTTCGCCCTAGAGAAAGTAATGAAAATAATAAAAAAGTTTTTTGGAACACGTATAAGGTATCGTGCTTAAGGATATGTGTAATTCAATCTCAAAAGAGGAAGTTATACAGGCCATTAAAGAGTGTAGCCTGGGCAAAGCAGCAGGCCCTGACACATTGCCGGCAGAGTTTTATAAAATTCTGTCAGAGCAGATTATAGGCCCTCTGCAGGACCTGTTCAACGCTTATTATGAGCAAGGGCACCCAATATCGATGAATTTTAGTTCCTCATTAATTGTACTGGTTCTGAAAAAGGGTAAGAATGTTGAAAAACTTGATTTGTATCGCCCAATCTCATTGCTAAATATGGACTATAAGCTTTTAACAAGTATTCTTGCGGCCAGATTACAGAAAGTCCTTGTTAACTTGATCCATGTAGACCAAACCGGCTTTCTAAAGGGTAGATCTTCCTTTATGAACCTACGGAAATGCCTATTGACAGTTGAATATATTAATACTAGAAAGAAGCTTAACAAACTTGATGTGGAGGATAAAGCTATTATTGCATTGGATGCTGAAAAGGCCTTTGATGCCATTAGCTGGGAACACTTAGCCTTCACCTTAGATCAATTTGGCTTTAAAGGTCCCTTCTTATCTTTTATACAGGCGCTTTATGATAAACCCAGATCAGCGTTAATAGTTAACGGGGAATGTACAGAATATTTTCAATTATTTCGTGGAACCCGTCAAGGCTGTCCATTATCTCCTCTTTTGTTCAATCTGAGTATTGAACCATTAGCTATTGCTCTCCGGAGTTCTATTAGGGGGATAACAGTGGGAGACATGAATACTCAAATATCCTTATATGCGGACGACCTTTTAGTATTCCTTTCTAACACCCGGCAGGAGGTACCAGTGCTACTGCACTTGCTTTAAAATTTTGGATCCTTTTCGGGATACACAATAAACTCAAAAAAATCGGAAATGTTATGGTTAAATCGGACTAGTGACTCTCATGTTGCAATACCGTTTCAGGAAGTCAAATATATTAGGTATCTGGGTATTTGCATATCAGCATGCCCGGAGCACTGGTACAGGGCAAATTTCTCTGAGATCATTAACAAGATCATGGAGGACATGAGAAAATGGTCCTTTTTCCCCTTATCATTGGCTGCTAAAATTAACTTAATCAAAATGATTGCTCTACCTAAACTGTTATATGTGATGCAGAACATTCCTCTTTTTCTACATAAATCTGATTTAAAACAGCTTAATGCTGCTTTTGTGCGGTTTCTATGGGATAAAACCAAAGCAAAACTATCTCTAAAAAGGCTGTACCAGCCTAAAGAAAAGGCTGGCCTGAGCTTTCCTTCGATTCAAAAGTATAATCTAGCATGTCTCATAAAAATAGTTCCAGATTGGTTAACGGAGAAATGGTTCTTGACATTTAGGGATATGGAAAAAGATATGTTTAAACCCTACTCGTTAAAAGCACTAGTTCACATCAATCAGAAAGAATGGCCTTTAGAGCTTAAAACAATGTACACCTTCAAAAATCCCATAATTGCTTGGCACAAGTTTTGCCATGCCTTGAATATTAATTTTCAATGTTCTAAATATCTCCCTATACAAAATAATCCGAGATTTCCGGCAGGTTATGAAACAGATGTTTTCAGAAGGTGGAAAGCACAAGGACTTGAATCATTCATGCAGTGTATAGATCTGGATAACTGTGTTATATATACATTCAGTGCTCTGAAAGAAAAATTTAACCTATTGTGACCTATTTGGATTTTTTGAACTTAGGCATTTCCTGAATACACAACAGCTACAAGACTTTAATCGAAACTGGGAGAGAGTATATATGGGCTTAAACTGGTTTCAAAGGGGTAAGGTTGCCATATCACAATGGTATAATCTTTTGTTGCTTGAAGAAGGACAAGTTGCTATGCAATGTCTGTAAGAAAAATGGGCTTTGGATATCCCTGCCATAGAGCCCAAGACAATTAAAAAGAGTATAGCAAGGGCGTGGGCAGTGACGCCACAATTATCTTGGCGCAAATCTCATATTAAACTAATAAATAGAGTTTATATTACGCCGGAGGATGTCGGAAGATGGAATAGAGCCCAGACCTTTTCTTGTTCACGTTGTAGTAGGCATAATGCCAATCTGATGCATTGTATATGGGACTGTCCAAAAGTAAATCAATTCTGGAGTAAGGTATCATTTTGGCTTTCCCGGATATTAAAGTATGAAGTAGCTTTGAATAAGGTTGAGATTATCTTTTTGAAAAGATACAGGGATTATGAGGAGAATATTATCTTTATTAATTTTATAATACTTTGTGCAAGAAATGTTATATTTTCCTCGTGGAAGTCAAATAAACAACCTTCCTTTAACAGGTTGCTTAATCAAGTAGAGGCTAAAATGATCTTGGAACAATTTGAAATCTCACTAATTTCAGAAAGTGAAATTGACAACTTTTTTAGAAAATGGAGTGATTATATATTCTCAAATCCTATAGAGCTACAAATAAGATTTATCTCCCCCTTCAAAAATTCTAGTTGTATTCAAAATGCTCTATTAAGGGGTATAATTAGTAGTGAGATTCTTGTATAAAACTCCTAATTACTGACCGATGGGGCAGACAGTGGGGCTTGGTTTCCCTTTTTTTTTTTTTTTTTCTTCTCTCTTTTCCTTTTCTTCTCTTTGGTTTTCTCTCGCCTTTGTGGCCTTTTGTGTCTGTTTTATAATTATAAAATTTCTCCAACAAGTGTACGATTTGTTTTCAGCCTTAAATCTGAACTAAATCAATGTAGGTCATACAGATAGGAAAATGTGCTATGGGATAGCTCAAGGCCCGATCTAGAGGTTCTTAATTGGTTCAAGTCACGTCTTAATGAATTGTAATTTTTGGGTATATGCCTTATGTGACCAGGGTTGTAGATGCTGTAATTATATTCAATTAAGGCTCAATATACTGTCCACAATATAGATATATGTGTTAGTTAAACTCTTAAGGCCGAAGATTGTTGCTATTGTTGCTTTTATTTGGATTATGTAAGATCATGTTGTAATACAATGTTTGGAATTATGTACCCTGCGAGGTGCAACGATGTAGCAATAATGGTCAAATTATGTTTTGTACCTTGTTGGATAATAAATAAAGTTATTAATAATAGAGTGGTCACAGATAGGCAGAGTTCAGCATCAAAAAGGCAATCAGATGTTCAGGGGTTAATCAGCAGAGTGGTCACAGACAGGCAAAGTTCAGAATCAATAAGGCAATCAGCAGTCCAGGGGTTAATCAGTAGAGTGGTCACAGACAGGCAAAGTTCAGCATCCATAAGGCAATCAGCAGTTGAAGAACAATAACACCCAGGGAGCACAAAACAACCTATACTTAGGCACAGAGGAAAGAAATCCTCAAACTTACATAGGCGCAGATCCGCACCAAAAGAGGGCCCCCACGTGATCTGGCTGGCATCAGAATGTAACCGCCACGTCCATGGCAATAGCCATGGCAACAGGAGCAGTGACATAGGAGCCGGCAGAAGCGGCGTGACACTCGAACCTTCAGCTCCCTCCACAGATCTTCTATGGGATTAAGGTCTGGAGACTGGCTAGGCCACTCCATGACCTTAATTTGCTTCTTCTTGAGCCACTTCTTTGTTGCCTTAGCCATGTGTTTTGGGTCATTGTCATGCTGGAATACCCATCCTAGACCCATTTTCAATGCCCTGGCTGAGGGAAGGAGGTTCTCACCCAATATTTGATGGTACATGGCCCATCCATTGTCCCTTTGATGCAGTGAAGTTGTCCTGTCCCCTTAGCAGAAAACCCACACAAAGCATAATGTTTCCACCTCCATGTTTAACAGTGGGGATGGTGTTCTTGGGGTTATATGCAGCATTCCTCCTCCTCCAAACACTGCGAGTTGAGTTGATGCCAAAGAGCTTGATTTTGGTCTCATCGGACCACAACACTTTCACCCAGTTCTCCTCTGAATCATTCAGATGTACATTAGCAAACTTCAAACGGGCCTGTACATGTGCCTTCTTGAGCAGGGTGAGCTTGCGGGCGCTGCAGAATTTCAGTCCTTCACGGCATAGTGTGTTACAGATTGTTTTCTTGGTGACTATGGTCCCAGCTGCCTTGAAATCATTGGCAAGATCCTCCCGTGTAGTTCTGGGCTGATTCCTCACCGTTCTCATGATCATTGGAACTCCACGAGGTGAGATCTTGCATAGAGCCCCAGACTGAGGGAGATTGACAGATATTTTGTGTTTCTTCCATTTGCCAATAATTGCACCAACTGTTGTCACCTTCTCACCAAGCTGCTTGGCGATGGTCTTGTAGCCCATTCCAGTCTTGTGTAGGTCTACAATCTTGTCCTTGACATCCTTGGACAGCTCTTTGGTCTTGGTTATCGTGGAGAGTTTGGAATCTGATTGATCAATGCTTCTGTGGACAGGTGTCTTTTATACAGGTAACAAACAAGCTGAGATTAGGAGCACCCCCTTTAAGAGAGTGCTCCTAATCTCTGCTCATTACCTGTATAAAAGACACCTGGGAGCCAGAAATCTTGCTGATTGATAGGGGATCAACTTTTTTGAAATGCGTTTTTCTGGATTTCTTTGTTATAATTATGTCTCTCACTGTTTGAATAAACCTACCATTAAAATGATAGATTGATAATTTCTTTGTCAGTGGGCAAACGTAGAAAATCAGCAGGGGATCAAATATTTTTTTTCCCTCACTGTAACTGCCACGTCAGTGCGAGTTGTGTGCTGATGACGTCACTAACGTGGTACACAGCATACACACTGCTGAGGCTGTTAGGCACCACTATGAGAGATACTGTGATTTTGAAGGTTTAAAAGGTTAAAGGGTTGGGAGATTGTGTACTATTTTGTATGGATTTTTTTGTCACATTATACATTTGAAGAAGGGATAGAAATGATCCCGAAACATCATGCAATCTGATTTATATTGGTGATATTATAAGTAAATTTTTATGCTAAGTCCAGTGAGTGCCATATTCCAGTGCTTGACAAATCTGTTTAAAATGTAGGAGCCAGTAAGAATATTTAGGATGCAGACATATTTTTAGGCGCCAGACAGTGGGATTTGTATATAGATATATGGAGAATAACTCAAAAAGTTAGGAGCAAGGGGTAATATTCTAGGAGCCAGTGGCTCCCAGGTTCCTGGGTTTGTCGAGCCCTGACTTATTCTATTTGAACTTTTTATTATCATTATAGTTAAATAGCCCAGAGGCTATTTAATGTCCATTCAATATTACAAAAAGTAAAAAAGAATCCTGAAAAATAGAATTAGTTTAAATGTAACCTGAATTTTCTTTTTTAGCAGTGAAACTAATACCCTTGCAGAAAAAAATTGCCACAGCATAGCAAGAGATTTGCTCCTGCCCCTCAGCAGAGCAGCAACTTACAAAATCAGCTCCATTGCTTGGCATTTTTTTTGCAACCATTAATGCTGCATGGAAATACTTTTTTTCTCATGGATGCCAACAGCAACTTTGCTTGACAAATGAATTAAAATGAAAACAAAAACCTCTCTCTATTTAGAGTCCACTCTAACATATGCAAAAATCTTTTTGAAGACAAATGAAAGAAAACGTGTGAAACTATCCCCAGACAAGGTGCTTCACGGGGGCAATATAGTTTATAAATTCTGCATGCTTGACCAGGGTTCAGGTAACAAACCCCAAACACGCATCTACAACATACAGAATGACCACAGCCAGCCCCTATTTCTTACATGTGAGGTTTCTGAGATTTCTCTTGATCAATCCAGCGAGACCTTTTTACCTGAATAAAACAAACATGTTAATATTTTACGACTACACATATTTACGTAACCCCCTTTGCAAGCATGTTACCTTTAGCAATATTGCAACAATTAATGCTTTTCCATGTTACTACCAATTCTGGTTTCATGCGCGAGATGTGTTATGTATTGGGACGCTTACATATATATCCTTCCTGCTATTTAAAAAATAAACCTCTTAGCTTCTTCATTTACATAGCTTAAACACTGTAATGGTATACAACAGGGGTCCAAAATAGTTCAAGAAGTAGCAGTACTACTTGGTTCAATATTCAACAATGTTGGGACATCATATAAACATGTAGCACAACGTTTCGGTCCAACTGACCTTAATCATGTTGATTAAAGGGACAGTCAAGACCAAAAAAAACTTTCATGTTTCAAATAGGGCATGTAATTTTAAGCAACTTTCCATTTTACTTTTATCAACAATTTGGCTTTGTTCTCTTGCTATTCTTAGTTGAAAGCTAAACCTAGGAGGTTCATATGCTAATTTCTTAGACCTTGAAGGCCACCTCTAATCTAAATGTGTTTTTCACCACTAGAGGGCATTAGTTCATGTGTTTCATATAGATAACAGCACGTGAATTTACCATGGAGACAGCTCTGATTGGCTAAAATGCAAGCCTGTCAAAAGAACTGAAATAAGGGGGCAGTCTGCTGAGGCTTAGATACAAGGTAATTACAGAGGTAAAACGTGTATAATTATAACTGTGTTGTTATGCAAAACTGGGGAATTGGTAATTAAGGGATAATCTATCTTTTAAAACAACAAAAATTCTGGTGTTGACTGCCCCTTTAAGGTCAGTTGGACCAAAACGTTGTGCTACATATTTATATGATGTCCCAATAAACATTGATGATTATTGAACCAAGTTGTGCTGCTACTTCTTGAACTTTTGGATCTGATCTGAGGGGTATGTGCAGGACCTCTGTAGCGTACACCTGGTTGCAGTAAGTGCTGGGCATTCCTTTTACTTTTGGATACACCAGGGGTCGACAAATTTGTTTAAAATTTAGGAGACAGTAAGAATATTTAGGAGCCAGTCATACTTTTAGGAGCTAAACAGTGGTAATTGAATATAAAAATATGAAGAATAACCCACAAAGTTAGGAGCTCCTGGGTTTGTCGAGCCCTGGTATACACTATAAACATGTAAAGGCAAAGCTCATTATCATTGCAAATTAACAATATTAACAAAATCAGCCTATTCATAGAAGCATATGTAATAAACAGTGTAGTTACATGAACAGTACTATACACGGCAAAATGCCTATCGTAACATTGAACATTCCATAGTATGTTTGTCTTTGTTTTGTAATGGATCTCAGTAAAGGTTCACATCAATATATGAATATATATCTGCCACGTGCCTGCATATATTTTTTGTTACAATATGAGGAAGAAGGCGGCTGTTTGTGGCATTTGTCTGTTTTCAAAGTCAGATTTCTTCTTGTGAAAGTGCCCCACACCTATTATCATTTTATTCATTCTTTTGAAATCTTTATTTGAAAAAGCAAGAATGTAAGCTACATTTAGCCACCAATCAGCAAGCGCTACCCAGGTGCTGAACAAAAAATGGGCCCACTCCTAAGCTTACATTCTTGCTTTTTCAACTAAAGATGCCAAGAGAACAAAGAAAAAATGATAATAGTAAATTAGAAAGTTGCTCAAAATTGCTGCTCTATTTAAATCATAAAAGGTTAAATTTTGACTAGTCAATCCCTTAAAGGTTTTATTGATTTATTATACTATAAAGCAGATAGTATACATGCAGTCTTTAAACAACAGCTGGATAAAGCCATGACCAAATCAAGTGATGCAATGTCTGCCTGTAAGAATACCAGAGACTGTAAAAACTATCAGCTAGATTAAGAGTTTTCAGCGCTATAGGGAAATTAACGACTGCCACAAAAGCTGCGTTATTTCACCTCCCTATAGCGCTGCTATTACAGGTTTACAAAAAACAGGCTTGTGCGGGCGATATGATGGTGTTGAGCACCATACTGCACCGAAATACAAGCGCTGCTTTGACGTGCTCGTGCACGATTTCCCCATAGACATCAATGTGGAAAACCAGCAAAAAAGAAGCCTAACCCCTGTGATCGCGGAAAAAAAAGTTCTGTGACACAGCCCGATTGATGTCTATGGGGAAAGAAAAAGTTAGGTTTAAACATAACATCCTAACATAAAAACCCAGAGTCTAAACACCCTTAATCTGCCGTCCCCAACATCGTCGCCACCTACATAATGTTATTAACCCCTAATCTGCCGCCCTTAACATCGCCGCCACCTAAATAAAACTATTAACCCCTAATCTGCCGCCCTTAACATCGGCGCCACCTACATTACAGTTATTAACCCATAATCTGCTGCCCCCAATGTCGCTGCCACTATACTAAAATTATTAACCCCTAAACCTCTGGCCTCCAAAATCACTAACACTAAATAAATATATTAACCCCTAACCCTAAGCATAACCGTAACCCTAAGCCTAAATCTAACCTTAACCCTAACACCCCCTAACTTAAATATAATTAAAATAAATCTAAATAAACCTTACAATTATTACCTAAATAATTCCTATTTAAAACTAAATACATACTTATCTGTAAAATAAAACCTAAGATAGCTACACTATAACTAATAGTTATATTGTAGCTAGCTTAGGTTTTATTTTTATATCACAGGTAAGTTTGTATTTATTTTAACTAGGCACACTAGTTAGTAAATAGTTACTAACTATTTATTAACTATCTAGTTAAAATAAATACAAACTTACCTGTGAAATAAAACCTAACCTGCCTTACACTAAAAACTAACATTACAATAAAATAAAATTAATTATTAAAATACTATTTTCAAAATTACAAAAAATAAAAAATGAATAACTCCTAATCTAATAGCCCTATCAAAATAAAAAAAGCCCCCTCAAAATAAAAAACACCTAGCCTACACTAAACTGCCAAATGGCCCTTAAAAGGGCCTTTTGTGGGGCATTGCCCCAAAGAAATCAGCTCTTTTACCTGTAAAAAAAAAATACAAACACCCACCAACAGTAAAACCCACCACCCAACCAACCACCCCAAATAAAAACCTATCTAAATAAACCTAAGCTAACCATTGCCCTGAAAGGGGCATTTGGATGGGCATTAAGCTCTTTTACATTGCCAAAACCCTGAGCTAAAAAAAAAAAACCACCCAAAAAACCCTTTAAAAAAACCTTACACTAACCCCCGGCGATCCACTTACAGTTTTCGAAGTCCGGACATTCATCCTCATCCAGCCGGTGAAGTCATCATCCAGGCGGCAAGAAGTCATCATCCAGACGGAGCCTTCTATCTTCATCCATCTGGCGCGGAGCAGGTCCATCTTCAAGACATCCGGCGCGAAGCATCCTCTTCTTGCGATAGTTGCTGTAAAATGAAGTTTCCCTTTAATTGATGTCATCCAACATGGCGTCCCTTACATTCCTATTGGCTGAAAGATTTCTATCAGCCAATAGGAATTAAAGGTGAAAAAATCCTATTGGCTGTTGCAATCAGCCAATAGGATTGAGCTCTCATTCTATTGGCTGATTGGAACATTTATATGAGTAAAATTGGAACCTTCAACAAAAGAAAACACATGTTTATGCATCCCAACCCAAATAGGATTACATGAAAACAAAGAAAGCGGAGGTATTAGATGTATTCACATTTATTATTATTATGCTTTATTTATAAAGCGCCAACATATTCCGCAGAGCTGTCCATGGGTACAATTAATTAAAATAAAACAATGATATAAAACTTGTAAGAGACAGGACAAAATTGTACAAACACATACAGGAGGAATTAAGGGCCCTATTTCTGTGGGAAATTACAATCTAGACGGGTAGGAGGTTGAGAAACAGGAGGTGAGGACTGCAAGATTGAGAAAGATGTTAATGCAGAGTTAGATGAGGGAAATGTTAGGTAAGTCAATTTATTACTGAGTTGGGTAGTAGGCTTCTCTGGACAAAAATTTCTTCAGGGAGCATTTAAAAGAAGAAAGATTAGGGGAAAGCCTGACAGGATGAGGGAAGAGTGTTTTAGAGGGTAGGTGCTGCACAACAGAAGTCCTGCAGTCTAGCATGAGAGGAGGTGATAGTCAAAGCTGCAAGGAGCAGGTCATTATTGCATCTTAGGGCTCCATGTACGAAGCAGCGAGAGCTGCTCCAGAGCCCTTGTGGGGCCCCTTCAGTCACGCAAATGAAGGGGCGGTCATTACAAACTGCAAGGAGTGTGTAATGATACATACGGGCTAGCGGACGAACAGATTCGCTGCCCATATGTAGCAAAGGCGGGCAGACAGCTTCGCAAGTTGAGCCCTTAGTGGGCGGGCTGGAGTATGCTTGTTGATTAGAGAGGATAGGTAGTAGGGGGCGATATTGGTGAGGGCTTTGTATGTAAGGGTGAGAATTTGGAATTTAATTCTGCTGTGAATGGGGAGCCAATGAAGGGACTCAAAGAGAGGTGCAGCAGATACAGAGCGACGGGAACGGTGGATTAGCCTGGAAGAGGCATTAAAGATGGATTGAAGGGGGAGAGGAGGGAAAGAGAAAGGCCAGTAAGTAGGTTATTGCAGTAGTCAAGTCGGGAAATAACAAGGGAGCGGATTATTTGCTTTGTGGTGTTAGCGCTCAGAAAAGGGCGAATCTTGGAAATATTGCGTAGAGCTTGAGGGGGGATTAGAAGGAGCTCAGTCTTGGACATGTTAATCTTTGGTGGTGAGAGGCCATCAAGGAAGAAATTACAGATAAGCAGTCGCTAACATGAGAAAAGACAGAGGGAGAGAGAGCGGGGGTGGAGATGTAGATCTGATTGTCATCAGCATAGAGGTGATATTTGAAGTCATAACTGTTGATAAGTTTATCCAGTGAAGAAGTATACATGGAGAAGAGTAGAGGAGCCAGAACAGATCCTTGAGGTACTCCAACAGACAGAGGCATTGTAGAGGAGGAGTCACCAGCAAATGACACAAAAAAAGACCTGTTAGAAATATGAGTGAATCCAAGAAAGAGCAGTTCCACAGAGGCCAAAAGAGCTAAGGATCTGTAGGAGGAGGGGTGGTCAACTGTGTCGAAGGCAGCTGAGAGGTCAAGTAAGATAATTATGGAGTAGTGACCATTACTTTTAGCAGAAAGAAGATCGTTAGTAACCTTGGTAAAGACAGTCTCAGTTGAGTGTTTGGGGCGGAATCCAGATTGCCGGGGGTCAAGCAAGGAGTTGGTGGACAGGAAGTGTGTTAGGTGATTGTAAACTGGGTTTTCAAGGAGTTTTGATGTTAGTGGAGGCAGTGATATGGTGCGGTACGTTTCAGCAGAATTAGGGTCAAGGGAGCGTTTTTAGAGTATGGGAGTGACCTTTGCAATTTGAAAGAAGATGGGTATGAACCGGTAAAGAGAGATAGGTTGAAGATGTGAGTGAGAGCAGGAGTGATGGTGGAAGACAGCGAGGATATTAGATGGGAAGGGATAGGGTTGAGCAAGCAGGTAGTGAGGCATGAAGAAGATAGTAACAAAGAAACTTCATTCTCAGTGACTGGATGGAAAATGCAGAGGGTGGCAGAGGGAGTAACTGGGCCTGTTGTTGAAAGATTGCAGGTTGGTGTTAGGATGTTGTTTCGGATAGTACGTGTTTTGCTTAAAAAGTAGTCTGCCAGGTCTTGAGCACTAAAGACAGACGGAGGGGTGGAGCAGGTGGGTAGAGTAGAGAGTCAACGGTGGAGAAGAGTCCTTTAGGGTTTGATGAAAGAGTAAATATGAGGCAAGAGAATCAGGTTTGCTTGGCTAAATGAAGGGCACAAGTGTATTAACGAAGAATAAACTTATAGTGGATGAAATCAGGTTCAAAATTAGCTTTTCTCCAGGCACGCTCAGAAGTACCGGAGTGTGTTTGCTGAGAGTGCCATGGTTGTAACTGATGGCGTGATGTTTTGTGCAGTTGGGGAGGGGCAAGTGTGTCTAGTGCTGAGGAGAGAGTTTTGTTATAGTGGGCTGTAGCAAGATCAGGGCAGGTTATAGCGGAAGTGTGAGGGAGTAGATCTTGAATGTTTTTTTAAAATTGGAGCGGATGCACAGAGTGTAGATTTCTACAGGTGCGTGGCGGGATGAAGAAGTGGGTTTAGATGTTGCACTAATATTATAGGTGACCAGGTGATGAAAATAGGAAAAGGGCGACAGGTGAGGTCAGATATAGAGCAGAGGTAGGAAAATACCAGGTTGATGGAGTGACCATCACGTGAGTACTGAATAGGGTGGATTGTGAGAGACCAAAAGAGGATGTGAGTGAAAGAAGTTTAGAGGAAGCAGGAGCAGATGGGTTGTCAATGGGAATGTTGAAGTCCCCAAGAATTAGGGTTGGTATATTTGTAGAGAGAAAGTGAGGAAGCCAGGTGTGGAGGTCGGTCCAGGAGGGCGATAGATGACTGTCACTCTGAGAGGGAGAGGGGGGAGAACAGGAGAATATAGTGGACTTCAAAGGAGGAGAAGGAGAGATATGGGAATGGATGTAGGTACTGATAAGTGTAGGAGGGGGAGAGCAGGATCCCAAAACTGCCACCAATATTTCTTGCCTGGCCTCGGGGTATGGCTAAAGTTGAGACCACCATGTGTGAGAGCAGCAATGGAAATGGTGTCAGAAGAAGATAGCCATTTTTCGGTAATTGCTAAAAGGGTGAAAACATTTGATATAAACAGGTCATGAATGGTTGTAAGTTTGTTGCAGACAGAACGAGAGTTCAATAGTGCACAAGTGAAAGGAGTGTGTGCGTATGGGATGCGTTGGATGGAAATGAGGTTATGCATGTTGCTTTAATTAAAGTTTCTATAAGGCGTATGTGATTGGGTAATGGTGGGAATGAGGGTGGACCCAGGATTTGGAGAGATGTCGCCTGATGCTAATAGCAACAAGATGGAAAGTAGGAGCAGTGGGGATATTTCTGTGAGGTGGTGCAATTTATTGATATTGATTTTAAAATAGAAAGTAGTTCATGAGAGCTAAGGTAAGGAGAGGAAAGGAGAGAGGGGCCTATAAAAACTGCCTGTTGAGAAGGGTAAGATATTAGCATGTGAGCCTGCCTGTGGAATAGACATGAGACTGTTAAAACGAAAAGCAGTTCTGAAAACATACCAAAACATTAAGTGCAAAAAACTGTGTTTGAAATGGAAATATTTGTATGTGCATTAATTGAAGTTATTGTACAAGGCATTGGGATTTGCTCCTTTTGATAGCAATGATCTTTATGATATTGTAAATTAAATAAAACATTGTATCCACAGGTGATACCAGCTTTAATAAACAAAGCAGAACAAAAAAATAATAAAACATCAGGGTTTATTGTCACGTTAAACCCCCCCCCCCCCCATACATTACTCCCACCATGATTTCTGACTATTAAGACTCAGCCATTGGTCTCCATTTATTAAACAGTGATTGCGGCTTTGGAGGCTTGAAATTATAGTCTTAAACTCCTTAACCTGTTCGACACTTAAAAGGTGTCTGATTGAAATCATCCTACTAGCGGACGATTGGTCTGCAGGGGGCAGCATTGCTGGTGCAATGTGCAGTGTTAAATGTGGACAGCGTATGCTTTCAGCTCACAGCGAGGTCTGGTGGACATGATTAGTAAATGGAGCCCATTGGCTCAATTAACATGTCAACAAGTTTATTTGTGTACATTTATTTTAAAAAATAATAATAGATTGCATTAAATACTGTAGTTAAAATGATAACATGATTAAATGATCTTCTTCTTAATGAGTTTCATCATTCATGCTATCATTGAACAGGAATTTATAAAAGTCTATGAAAGGGAGGTTAAAGCACTTACTAAAATTAGTAAGACTCTTAACTAAAACCTTAAGCCCTTTGTAGTTTGCAAAGTAATTCAGATGTGGTCATATAGCATACTGATAAGGGAGGATCAGCTGTCATACTTGGCAAAGAACGGACAGACAGAGAATGAACAAAACATATATTAAACTAAAGTAAGCTAAACTTTAAGGGATACTAAAGTCAAAATTAAACTTTCATGATTTAGACAGAGCATGACATTTAAAATACTAAAAAGAAAGATGGAAAAGAGCTTTAATATAGAGAAACATACATATACATGTCTAAAGATGTATACATGTGTATTTATATATATACAGTTGTGCTCATAAGTTTACATACATACCTGGCAGAATTTATGATTTCTTGGCCATTTTTCAGAGAATATGAATGATAACACAAAATCTTTTCTTTCACTCATGGTTAGTGTTTGGCTGAAGCCATTTATTATCAGTCAACTGTGATTACTCTTTTTAAATCATAATGACAAAAGAAACTACCCAAATGACCCTAATCAAAAGTTTACATACCCTGGTGATTTTGGCCTGATAACATGCACACAAATTGACACAAAGTGGTTTGAATGGCTATTAAAAGGTAACCATCCTCACCTGTGATCTGTTTGTTTGTAATCAGTGTGTGTGTATAAAAGGTCAATGTGTTTCTGGACTCCTGACAGAAACTTGCATCTTTCATCCAGTGCTGCACTGACATTTTTGGATTCTGAGTCATGGGGAAAGAAAAACAATTGTCAAAGGATCTGTGGGAAAAAGGTAGTTGAACTGTATAAAACAGGAAAGGGATATAAAAAGATATCCAAGGAATTGAGAATGCAAATCAGCAGTGTTCAAACTCTAATCAAGAAGTGGAAAATGAGGCGTTCTGTTTGATAACATACTGCATTCATCTTGCCATCAATTCTGACCAAATTTCCTGTGCCTTTGTAGCTCACACAACCCCAAAACATCAGTGATCCACCTCCGTGTTTCACAGTAGGAATGGTGTACCTTTCATCATAGGCCTTGTTGATTCCTCTCCAAATGTAGCGTTTATGGTTGTGGCCAAAAAGCTAAATTTTGGTGTCATCACTCAAAATGACTTTGTGCCAGAAGGTTTGAGGCTTGTCTCTGTGCTGTTTGGCATATAGTAAGTGGGATACTTTGTGGCATTTGCATAGAAATGGCTTTCTTCTGGCGACTTGACCATGCAGCCCATCTTTCTTCAAGTGCCTCCTTATTGTGCATCTTGAAACAGCCACACCCTGTATTTCACCTGAATTTATTTGTGGGTTTGTCTTTGCATCCCGAACAATTTTCCTGGCAAGTTGTGGCTGAAAGTTTAGTGGTCTACTGTGGTTATCTATTAATTTAAAATATCTCTACTTTCTACTAAATATAATATACTAAATCTCTATGGTGGTACCACTAAAACCAACACAGATAAATTGTGAAATAAACTCTATGAGGGTCCTCCATTATTTGTCAAACAGTTTATTTAGGAATCAATATATGTTAATAATAAGATAAATATTTACAGTTATATATATATCAATCTATTTTACAGATACAGTCCACATTTTAAGATACAGGGCAACTTTTCTAAACTAACTCCAATTGTGCTACACAGAATATTATCCCAGAAATACTTAGCCAGATTCTCTGTGTCCAACATCATCCATCTTTTAGCAGGAGCAGGATACAATAGAAGAGAGAGGCTCTGGTGTTACAGTATTTTATAACCCAATTCAAAAGGGAGTGGCTTATCAAATGCCACTCAAAAAGACCAATGGGAGTGTCTATAGTTCAGAGAGAAAGGTGTACCTGGGGGAAGGGATCCCAATAACAGCTAAGTGAATATTCCAGTGATAAAATGTCACCACATTCCCTCACTTTTTCTTCTCCTATGTTGCCCCGTTTTCTAGTTATCCCCACTAGTACAGAAGAACACAGTGGGAGCGAAAACCTTACAGGAGAAATTCTCCCACCATCCCTTCGGAATAATTCCCTCGGCGATATGAGCTCTTCTGTACTTTCCTAGGACTGTCAATTCCTAATCTAACTTTATACAATTCATTAGAAAAAAATTATTTAAAATTATACATAGAAACACAAAATCCTATGCTAAACCCCATTAGCAACATTTATACAATGGTCTTAAATATTGGGAAAAGTTCATGTATGAGTGTGTGAGTGTGGGTACACTAGATGGGTATGTGTGTAGTAAAATCTTTATTAAGAAAGTGTGAATTGTGCCTGTAAAACAAAAGTTATAATGGTTCACTGAAGTTCTTTGTTGTCATCTTTTGGCATCTGGTCCTTGCTTTTGCTTTACCAAATCTCTCTCTTTGAACCATTTAGTTTTTTTCCAAGACCCTCAAAGGAATGAAAAAAAAGATTAAAACCAGGCATATATTTACTTCACACTACAACACTCCATCTGCAGTAGAAACCACATTCACAGTTATTAACTTCAAGTTGGAAAGTGCCTCTGTTATTGCATCATCCCACTCGCACCCTTACTTAACTTATGTTGCTTGATTTATATGATTATTTACCCCTTTATGCTATATATATATATATATATATATATATATATATATATATATATATATATATATATATATATATATATATATTATTTTGGCCTAATGCACCATTTTACATCTCCATTGTGATACATTATACTTATTTAATTTCCAACGCCACCATCATAGCTTCATGGTAAGATCAGTCCTGAAGACACCTGAAAAACAACAATCTATAATATGTGTTATTGGGGAAAAACTGGAAGGAAAGGTGAGAAGCCTTCTATCTTCATTGGTTTTCTTCCTGCAAGATAAGACTTCAGACAGTTTACATAGAAATGGTATTGCATGTGGCCTCCCAAAACTAATCACAATGGAGGTATCTGTTATTGTTTTTTTAGAAAGAGAATGCATCAATTAACTATACATTCTAAATATTGGCATTTAAAACTTAATAATGAAAAACACTTAAAATTATTAATTGAACTTAAAACTAAAGTACACATTACACGATACAAATGTACTGCAAACAAATATGCTTATAAAAAAAAATTGTATGATTTAATTTGAGCCCTCCAGCTCTGTCAGTTGCTTCTTTAGAAACCCAATTTGATATCTCATTCTCCTGTTTTTTTGTTTGAGTTCCCAATAACTTAAGTTGGCCTTATTGTTTATCTCATTTGACCTCAGCCTCCAATTTTCTCCTCTGTTAATATCGCCTTTTAAATTCCTGTCTCTCCAGTTTTCTGTATTTGATGCTCTACTATTCTGATATCCACAAACATTCCTTCTATTACCCCTCTCTGATTCCTGCCTGTGAATATTCAGATTATTCTCCATTGACTGCTTCACTGCAGAATTTGCCTTAATGGTGTATGGGTGATAATTCCACCACTTCTCAGCTCTAGTGAGCACCATATGTAGGTTTGTGGAGTTTGGATCATACAGCTTTACAAACTCCTGACATTTTCTGGGGAGAGCTTCAAGTACCCTCTGTATGTGAGCTGGTGACCCCCAGAACATTTGGGTCTGTGGCTGGCGCAGCACACACCAAAATAAAACTCTTTTTGCTACTTCAAATGGCCCATCTAGTGGTCTCATGGTAATTTCACTAATCTCTTTCTCTAGACTAGTAAAATTGAAAAAGGTTTTAGCTATCCTGCCAGCCTGATCACATATACTTGAATTAAATCCTAATAACCTGTTGGCATAGGGGCCCATGGCATCTTGAAGCAATTCGGTCCATTCCGGCATGCTCATACCTAATTTTATGGCTTTTTCAGTTCCCTTGTGAAACCAATGTGAAAAGTTATTAAAGCTGTTTGTGGGGATTGTGCCCCACCATTTCTTAAAATGTCTTTATCTGCTACAGTCAATGGCCTAGTCTGATTTGAAAAACCTGTAGGAGCTTTCAGGTTGTTAAAATTCTCAGAAATTATGACAGGGGCAATTGGAACAGAACTTGGGTTTTTAGTGGGGCCCATTTGCATTTTATCTTGTTTTACTAGTTGTTTTGGCTCTTTCCTTTGTGGCAGTAAGTTATCACTATCTGCATTGTTCCCAGAAATATCACTAATTATTTTTTCTTTTTGTTCAATTTTCATCTGTAACTCAGTAATTTTGTTTGAGTATTCGTTACTGATGTGTTCTGTTAATTTTAATTTACGTTGTAATTTACTGATCTGTATGGTGTTAGTTAAAGCAGAAAGCTTAATACAATCTCTGTCAGTCTGTGTGTTATCTAACTTTAATTTAAGGTCTTTATTTTGCTCTGTAAGTTCTCCAATAATGTCCGTTAATCTCTTTATAGTTGAAATCACTGCCTGCGCTATCATACATTTTCTTTTATTATTATTCATCTTTTTAAGAGTTAATATCTGTGTTAGTATATCTAAAACACTTTCACACTTGTTGTTTTTAGCTTCTGGGATGAGGAATGGACCATTATATTTCTGAATGTAATTGTTAAAGTAATCACAGATTTCCTGTGAAATATAGTTTTTTCCAGACATTTTTAACAGATTGCCGTTAGAACTAAAATAATAATAATAAAAAAAAATATTTATATATATACACTAGAATAGTGTGTCTCTCACAGCATAGTAGTTTTTTCTTCTTTTTTTTTTTTAAATGTTAACACAGGATGTACAAGATACCATTGAGATGCTAATTTTACACAACAAAGGACATAGCAGTTAAGCCATGTAGAAATGGTAGTAATTAGATCTGTTTATAAGCAGGTCAGCATTCCAGCAGAGGTGGTAATATAGTTAAATTTAGTTTTTCTAACCACTGCTGATTATTCTTTATTTTAAATCTGGGGAACAGACTATTGTGTGTCTCTCACAGCATAGTTTGCCAGACTATTTTAACTTCCCCAAATGCAAGGAATTATAATCTCTATAGGGCAATGAAACTAAACAGAAATTAAGCAGAACAAAATTAAAAAATTAAATATTGTTCTCTTTTAAAAGGTGTGAACCATCAATAATACTAACCTAAATAAAATAAATGAACAAAGCAAAGCAAGGAATCCTTTTTACTGATATTTTCCCAAATTGGGGAAAAATTATAAAAATATTTTAAGTACAGGAAGATTCTATAGAACTTCTAAATGCTAATTTCAACTGTAGTTTTGGTTCCAGGATCTGCTCCAAACACAGGAAATGCAAATTTTTAACTTTGTTACCCAAAACAAAGCTTAATTAAACTGTAATTTCTTAACTTTAAATTCTACACAATTTCCCATACAATTCAGAATTAAATTTATGTATAGGGCAAGCTACAGCTCTGGGTGTAACACATTCACAGAAATGAATCCTTTGTAAAAAGAAATAAATAAAAAACCTTACTGTTGGCAGCTATTGCATAGTACTGTAAAGCTTTTGTTTGTAAAAAACATTTAGATGGGACCAACACAACACATGTCTCTAAAATTCATTAGAAAACTGATAGAAAACTGGCTCAACAATAAAAGTATCCAGTTTCCAAAAACAAGAAAAATACAAGAGTTAAAGGGACAGTCTAGTATAATCAACTTCACAATTTACTTCCATCATCAAACTTGCTTTTTTCTCTTGGTATTCTAAGTTGAAGCCAAACATAGGTAGGCTCATATGCTGATTTCTAAGCCTTTTAGGGTTGCCTCTTATCACATGCTTTTTTAAAAAAAAAAAAATCTCTTTTCAACACAAAGAGACACTGTGGGGGTTATTTAAGATTTAGCAGGCTACAAAACAGGCCTTCCCCTATGCAAATGCAAATTTATACAGACCAGAAATACAGTTTTTTTTTTAAAGCCATGCTTTTCTTGAAAACATACAACAGGCCTTTGAAACCAACCCCTATTTGCGCTTTTTTAAATAAAGTACTACATACAAAACTTTGCTATAAAACACCAAATCTACATTTACTGCAGTTAAATTTAAAATAAATCAACATTCATTTGATTCCTGCAAAACTAAATGGCATATGGATTCGTCTACAACTTCATGGCCGCCAAAATGTGGTTATCTATTAATTTAAAATATCTCTACTTTCTACTAAATATAATATACTAAATCTCTATGGTGGTACCACTAAAACCAACACAGATAAATTGTGAAATAAACTCTATGAGGGTCCTCCATTATTTGTCAAACAGTTTATTTAGGAATCAATATATGTTAATAATAAGATAAATATTTACAGGTATATATATATATATCAATCTATTTTACAGATACAGTCCACATTTTAAGATACAGGGCAACTTTTCTAAACTAACCCCAATTGTGCTACACATAATATTATCCCAGAAATACTTAGCCAGATTCTCTGTGTCCAACATCATCCATCTTTTAGCAGGAGCAGGATACAATAGAAGAGAGAGGCTCTGGTGTTACAGTATTTTATAACCCAATTCAAAAGGGAGTGGCTTATCAAATGCCACTCAAAAAGACCAATGGGAGTGTCTATAGTTCAGAGAGAAAGGTGTACCTGGGGGAAGGGATCCCAATAACAGCTAAGTGAATATTCCAGTGATAAAATGTCACCACATCTACCTGACCGTGGTTTGGTTTAAACAGAACCCCTTATGTTCCACTTCTTTATTAGAGTTTGAACATTCCTTGGATATCTTTTTATATCCCTTTCCTGTTTTATACAGTTCAACTACCTTTTCCCGCAGATCCTTTGACAATTCTTTTGCTTGCCCCATGACTCAGAATCCAGAATCGTAAGTGCAGCACTGGATGAAAGATGCAAGGGTCTGTCAGGAGTCCAGAAACGCATTGACTTTTCATACACACAGACGAATTACAAGAAAACAGATCACAGGTTAGGATGGTTACCTTTTTTTTTTTTTTTTTTAAATATTTTATTTTTACCAACATTGTGCCAGGAGCATATTAAACAAAAATAAGAGAAAAAGTATAATACAATATAAATGCGTAGCTAGGCCATTAGATATACCATTTCATTAAAGTATATGAAACAAGGAAAAATAAGCGGTGAGTCTTTTAGTAGATATACAGGGTTAATTCAGGAGCAGGCTTCCATAATAGGTACAAGGTAAGCTCCTAACGCGTTTCGCGCATGAGCACATGCGCTTCATCAGAGCTTTAAAGGATATGTCAACATTGCCTGTTTACAAGTTCAAAAATATAATTAAGCTTTTTTCATTTCAAAAATTTCTCGGCACATTGATGGAGATTTTATATAGGTTGCTTATAACAGAAAAGAAAAAATCGGCAACCTGTCTTAAAGAAAATTAAAAATTTAGCAATTATTATACCTCAAAAAGGGTAGTGAGATTTGTAACCCTCTATTTTTAGGACTAGTGAATTAAATTTAGGCTCCCTATTCATGGGGAGCTTCTTCATTTCCTACCCCAGTGGGGAGCAAGGGGGATGTTGGAAAGAGAGAGTAGAAGAAAAAAAAAGGGGGATTCCTCCATCTTCCCTCCCAACTCTTCCTCCAGTTTCTCTACCAGATACCCAAGAGGACTATTTCCGAGTTTCTAAATGGAAAGATCAAGTGATCTATTTCGCTAGGTGGGAATATTTTAATAAACTTTGACCACTTTTTAAAGAAGGAAGTTATTTCCTGATCAAAGTTTAAATCTGTCACTAATTGCTCAACTAAATATTGTTTTTTAAGATAGTTTTTAACTTCCGTGATTGTTGGAGAAAAATTATTCTTCCATTTTTAAAAAATTAAATTTCTAGCGACAAGAATAACCAAGTGTATTATCTTAGACTCCTTGAAAGGTAGATTTTTGTCGACCAGAAAAGGTATGTCCTTCAAAGTAAATGTAAAAAGAGTTAGCTTAAGCACTCTTAGTAGCCAATATTGCAATTTAAGCCAGAGTTGCTGTGTTTTGGGACATGCCCAGATCATGTGAATTAGATTTGCAGCTGGAAGATTGCATTTTGGACATTTATTAAAACTCTTGTTGTGCCCCCTGTATCCTTTTTCTGGAGTGTAATATGTTTGATATATTAGCTTTATATGAGACTCTCTCCAGGTTTCCGCTATTGTGACGCGATTAAGCAGAGATAAAGAGCGTGATATTTGCAAACTCTGATCAATGTTATCTAAAGTGAGAGTAGTTCATCTCTGAGCTATATATTCAAGATTAGATTCTCCCTTATGTGAGATCAAATATAAGTA
Source organism: Bombina bombina (assembly GCF_027579735.1). Lineage (NCBI taxonomy): Eukaryota > Metazoa > Chordata > Amphibia > Anura > Bombinatoridae > Bombina > Bombina bombina. The sequence goes on along the minus strand of NC_069502.1, from coordinate 743,048,661 downwards.
CCATGTAGAGATGGATAAATGTCCTGCTTTGGCCAGAATTGGCCAATTATCGAGTTTTTCCCAGGACCATTTCCAAGAAAATGTATTAACTGCTGTGTGTAATGTCTAGCTTGCAGGTATGCAAAGAAGTCTTGATTACTTAATTCAAATTCTTGTTTTAATTCTTCAAATGATTTGATATTTTTTGCTGCTGAGTTTACAAATTGGGATACAAAGTACAAGCCTTTCCTTTGCCAGTTCTTTAATACCATAGATTGTGTACCTTCTTGATACTCTGGGTTTCCTAGAAAAGTTTGGAATTTAGGAATCTTAATATCTAGATCAGCCTGATTTCCATTTTTCCAGGCCTGCATTATTATATAAATTGATCTAAATGATTTTACCTGTTTAGGAATCAAACTGAAGGGTAGATGTATCAGTGAGATGGGCGAGAATGGATAAATCATGTTACTTTCTAGTTTGTTATCTGTAAAATGATCCATCTCTGCGATCCAATTGACTACGATGCGACCAAGAAAACTAGATTATATAGGTGTAGGTCTGGAAAGGCGAGACCAACGAATTGTTTGGGAAGTGATAATTTTTGAAGAGATATCCTAGGTTTTTTAGACTGCCATATGAAATGCCAAGCTGCAATTTTAAATTTCTTAATGTCATATGTTTTCAGGAGACTAGGAAGATTTTGTAATAAATATAGCATTTTGGGCAAAAGCACCATTTTAAAGAGTGCAATATGGAGAGGGGAAGATTCTGCCATTTCCTCATATATGTAATGATTTGGATAAACATTGGGGTAATATTCAAGGAATACCATTCCTGGGGGTCAGCAGAAACATTGACCCCAAGGTATCTAAATGAGTTTATCACTGTTTTTAAGGGGGTTTTTGTTTTGGACTCTTTTGTTCTTCTCAGCCAGAGTAGTTCAGACTTCAGGTTGTTAATTTTATATCCTGAAAGTTGGCTAATTGTCTCAATTATTTTTTATAAGATTTGGGATATTTGAAGAAGTGTTTGATATATATATTAATAAATCATCTGCATAGAGAGCCAGTTTCAGTTCTCTTTTCTGGATTTTTATGCCCTCTAGCTGTTGCCTAATTTTAATAGCTAGAGGTTCGATTGCTACATCAAATAGTAAGGGTGACAGAGGACACCCCTGTCAAGTGCCTCTTTCTAGCTTGATTATATTTGATTTTATCCCATTAATAGATAAACTGGTAGATGACTGGAGACACAATTTTTTAATCAGGCTTAAAAAGTTATTAAATCCAAACCGGTATAGCGTGTCTAGCAAGTAATCATGATTGACGCTATCAAACGCTTTTTCAGCGTCAATAGCTAACACTGCAGCACCAGGATGGTCTTTTAATAAGTTGCTATCTGAGTTTTTAAAATAGTCAATGGTCAATAACAACTGTCTGATCTTTGCAGCAGAGCTGCGATTAAAAAGGAACCCTGATTGACCTTTATGTATAATTTCTGCTAGCCCTTCTTGAAGTCTTTTTGCCAAGATGGAAGTAAATAATTTGTAATCAGTATTTAGAAGGGCAATTGGCCTGTAGGATTCTTTCCTGACTTAAGTATGAGAATTGACTGTGATGCTGCAAAGTTAAAAGGAATCTGAGAATTCTCAGTATAATAAAGATTAAATAGTTTTGTTAGATGGGGAACAAGTGTCGGGACCAAATTTTTATAAATTTAATTTGGGAGGGCATCCGGACCTGGGGTTTTATCTGATTTTAATAACTGGATAGCTTGATTTACTTCCGATTCTAATATAGGGGAATTTAATTTAAGATTAAATTCATGACTACTCTTTGGTAGAGTTATACCCTCCCAGAATGTTTTGTAGTCTCCTGCTCCCGAGGCGGTGGAGGATTAAATTTTTTTTATAATAGTTATGAAATAGTTATGAAAAGATTCAGAAATTTATTCGGGTAAAGTAAGTAGATTCCCTTCATCTTGTATGGATTCAATTATCAATGATTGTTTAGAGTTTTTTTTACTATTTTTGCTAATAACTTACCCGATTTATTGCCGTATTTGTATAACCTTGCTTGATATCTTAATTCCGATTGTGTTGTGTGGGACGTTAGAAAGGTATCGCGTTCCTTTTTTACTTCAGCGTATCTTTTCCAATTATCATTTGTAGGGGAGCTTAAATATCTATTATATGCGTTTGTTACAGTTGCTACTACTTCCCTATCCTTCAATTTGGTCTCCCTCCTGAATCTAGCAGTATAGGCAATTATTTCTCCTCTTAAAACTGCTTTTGCGGTTTCCCAAACTATCGAAAAGTTTTCGACTGAGCCTGTATTAAGGTGAAAATATTCATCCAGTTTGATCTTTAGCAAGTTTCAAAAATTGTGATTCTTATTCAAATATTTTGGGTAAAAAAAACTTGTTGCTCGATTATGAATAATTACCTTTGGGATATCAATCATTATAGGGGCATGATCAGAGATACAGATTTCGGATATTGAAGCTTTTGCCCCAAGTTTGTAAAGACTGTCATTTATCAGAAAGAGGTCAATCCTGGACAGTGATTTGAATACTTTGGAATAACAGGTATAGCCTCTAACATCCGGATTCTGTACTCTCCATATGTCTCTTACTGCAAGGTTAAGAAAGATAGAATTAAACAATTTGTTTCTAGATTATCTTTTTTTTTTTTTTATGGACACCTCGTCTTAACCTATCCAGAGGATATCGAGGCGCCATATTAAAGTTGCCCGCCAAGATCAAGTGCCCCTCTGCCACCTGCAAGATTTTGGCCTGAAGAGAGTCCCAACATTTTAAATCGATTATGTTAGGTGCATATACATTGCATATAGTATATATTATGTTAGCTGTCCTCAATTTGAGGATTAGATATCTACTCTCTGGATCTTTTATTGTTAATAATATATCATATTTTAACTCTTTCCCCAAAATAATTGCAACTCCATTTTTCCTTTTCATGGATGGGGTAAAAAAAACCTCAGCAACCCAAGAGGATTTTAATTTTATAGTTTCTTCAGTATTCAAGTGTGTTTCTTGTAAAAGTGCAATATTTGTATTGAATTTCTTAAGATGTGTTAAAATTGTTTTGCGTTTTATAGGTGAAGCGATACCCCCTACATTCCATGAAGTAAACCTAATGGGTTTATTTGTAATCTTTTATTTAACTCTATAGGGAGTAGGAAGAATAAAAAAAAACAAAAAACAAACAACAAATAACTCCAGGTAATCTGCACCCCTATTTCCGGGGTAGGAAAAACAGTTTCTCCTTCATATTACTAATAATCTTTGTTAGGTCTAAGTCCTAGGTGTTAAATTGTTGTCCGAATTGTTTTGATATTATTTAATTCCATGTTCTGTTAGTTTCCTCTCTGCCTCTGTTACTGAGTCGAAGAGGAAAGTATGGCCTTCAAGCACCAGTTTAAGTCTAGCGGGGTAGATGAACGTGGCCTTCCACCCAGCTTTTATCATCTTCCCACAGACTAGGGAAAGTTCCCTTCGCCTCCTTGAGGTTTCAATAGAGAAATCCTGGAAGAACAAGATTTTGGTGTCATTATACAATATAGGTTGATTTTTGCGATAACATTGCAGATACAGTTCTTTATCTTGATAATTCAAGAATCTCGCAATAATTGGTCTTGGTCTTGCAGGGTCTCTCAAATTTTCGCCTAGTCTCCCCAGTCTGTGAACTCTTTCAGTTATAAATGATAACTGAGGTGGGGGAATCTTTAATAATTGTGGCAGAGTCTGCGTCATTAGTTTCATAAGATATTCTTGCTGATTGGATTCTGGGAATCCAATAATTCTTAAGTTGTTTTGTCTAGACCTGTTTTCAATATCATCTAGTTTAGTTTGGATTTTAATTAACTCATTTTGATTACTCTCAACTTTTTTTTTTTTTTAAATTTCTTTTTTATTGAGAGACATGGAATAAGTGCAATATACAGTTATACAATTAATTCCCCCATAAAGATTTATAAAACCTTAATGTGATTCGCAGATCACAGGGGCAACGTAAGAGAAAGTACATGACATATAGATACACACATTACATCTGCGAGAGCACATCAATACCAAATGTCCAGAGGCCTGAATCCATAAAGATAGATTCTGTCTACGATTTCACCATTAGGAATAGATATAGTAAATCGCTTCTAGGCCACGGGGAAAGAATCATTATGTCTAAAACAACAAACAAACAAAACAAAACAAACAGAACAACAACTCAAAGTGCAACTCTCATATATGCTAATGGCGGTTTTGCAGAGATGGGCTGTGTTAAAATATGTTGCTATCAAAGGATAAGATATTATCCCACGTATGAGGTATATAGACAGTGAGGAGAAGCGGGATCTCTGAGCATCATCAGTTTATATGTGTGGGATGAACACGTGAGGGTATCAGCCGAATGAGAAGACTCAAATGGAGAATCAGATCTGCAATAGTGTAAACCCACCAAGACAGCAGGATGTGGGATATTCCGATATGATCCATACACGTCACCCATTACTAAGTAAGTCTAGTTGAATGACCCAAAACTAACTAACAGTAAGGATAAACAGAGGCAAAACAAATAATACTTATTTCCCTGTATCCCATAGAGTACCACCATGCACAGAATCTGTCAGTGTATGCTAAGTTGTCTAGATGTGTCTAAAAAAAGGCAATATTGGCGACATTCACACTGGCAGCTTAAATGTATGTTTGTTATAAAATATGTGTGAAGCCAAAAGACCATAGAAGTAAATTGCGACTGTCGTGTGTGGAGTACGCTGCAAGTGGTTAACAGTGCGTGCGGAGGGCCACAATACTGGGGATATCCAAACGGCACATGAGACAGCCATAGTAAAAATTTAACAGGGTAACAGAGTTTATGAGGACTAAGCAACTGTTTTCTGTTGCATGACATATAGATATTGAATGTTTAATCTGCGGGAATACTTATGGGCTGGCTAATTCTGCCCATAGTGAGTATTGCCACATAGTTTGTTAATTAGGGAACCAAAAATGAAATAGTACAACTATAATAAACCACATGTACAACATCAACACACATCATAAGTACAGAGGGTAATTGCAAGGTTTCAGTCTGACGTGTATACAGGAATAAAGGACATTTCACAGCATATGACAAGGCTCTGCATGTGAGGGAGCAGCAGACAGAGAGTTACTGAAAATGTGTAGCTGTAGAGATGTAGCTATAAGGAGCACCAATCTATTATATTATATAGCATATAAATGTGAAAGAACAACACATAGGAATACAATAACGGTAAGTTACTATTATTAACAACATAAACACTATCTAACCCATCATGCATGAAAGTACAGGTAGGTAAGAACAGGACTACACATACCACTCAGCCAACCCCTATGCGGGTTCTACACAAGCGGAATTCAAGAAAGCTTGGCATTTTTAGTAACAAAGATGTGTGATGCGCAAGCCTAACTGGGTACATCAATTCGTGCAGAGGTAAATACTTCGAGTGCAGTCTCAGAAGCAGTGGAATAAAGTCCAAAGCCGATGGCACACCCAGGTTTCGCCAAAAGCTTATCAGGGAAAACAAGCAAGGATCCGTGAGCTGGAGGAGTTCTAAGCACAGCACTGTGCTTTGGCCGACTTCCATAGACCCTGTGACGCTGTCAAGATGAATGGCTCTGTGAGTAGTAGACAGATTGTTACCGATAGTGCAGTCCCTAGTGTACTCTTGGAGAGCTGAATACTGCCTTGGCCCCGTGTTTCTCGAGTCCGGGTTAATTTGTACAGGAGACGGATCTTTCTTCCTTCCCACAAAGCAATCCAGAATCTTTACTCTGTTACCCACGGGGACACCCTTAAAAGTTTCTCCCATTGGTGGGGTGTAATACTGTGCAGTATCGAATCTCAGCCCGTTGTCCTGCCTATAATCCTGGGGGGCATTCTTTGAGTTAGCTGTGGTCAGGTTGTCAGCCTGGGGAGTTTCAGAAAAAACTATCTCAGAGTTGCTAATGCATAGAGGATCTCGATGTTTACAGCTGATATTTGTCACAGAATCAGCTTCGTTTAGCATGGGAGATTTTTTTGTGCCAGCTTCACAACTGCTGAGCTAGATACTGGTCCCTTATCGGTCTGAATGTCTTGCAGTATGCTTTCCAGTGATGATAGTAGATTATCAAATAAGGGTAAGAAAAGCATAGAAATGTCGTTAGTAAGATGCGCCATCTTGCCTTTCTGATGCGTTGTAGAGTAGCTGCGGCGGTAAAATTCTTATCTGACTCCTCGGTGGCCAGAAGATGATATGTCCTGATCCACAAAAGTTCCAGGGCACCTAAACTGCCAAAGGAGAAATGCATGGCAAAAGATATAGCCACGGTTATGCTAGAAATTAGAGATTTAGCTTGGAGCTCTAAAAAGCAGTGGCCATCTTAGCACGCCGCCAACCGGAAGTCCCTCAACTTTTGGTATATATACATTCGTCACGTCTTCCAGGTCTGAAATTCTCTGTTCAGCTTCCTGGAGCCTGCTAGAGAATTGTCTAACTTCTGTTGTTAACGTTAGGATATCTTGCTTAATTTCTAGTTTTAGTGAGTCAAATTTAGGAGTTATAGCTTCTAGAATAATGGTTACTAAAAGTTGTGATTCCTGAGCTGTTTTAAGGTTTTGAGTATTTATAGAAGTATTTTCAGAATGGATTTCTACAAGAGTCTCATTGGAATTTTTATTCCTGCGTTCCCTGTTTTTGGTCGCCATATCTGGATTAGATTTAAGTGTGACAGAGGGTGATGTGATGAATTTGTCCATATAAGTAGTGGTGTACAAAATTTATAATAGAGCGTTTAGCTCTAATTGTGTGAGATTTCAGAGTGATAAGGGAAGTGCTTGAGGTGTGTAGGGAGAAAGAAAGAAAAAAAAAAGTGTCAGTTTTATACACTAAAGTTGTGATAATTATTCTTGTGTGAGTGGAGACCAGAATATGGCAGTTAATGGATTCAGGTTATGAGTATTCTCTAACTCCTTCAATATCGAGCTTATGTAGTTCGCCAACAGGTTTCAGTGTACTGAGTTTATTGGAATTCCTCTAACTTATTCGTAATAGATAAATTTAAGTAGCAACTATTTTTAAAATGTTACTTATAAGCAGAGTATGAGGATAAAGGAGTGTAATAATTATTGCGAGTCAAGTTTACCTTGTGTGTTGTGTGATTTAATATTATTTTAGGTGGAGATTTTAGCCTTTTCTTTTTATTTTCCTTTAGATTTCCCTCTACCCCTTTTCCTTTACCACTGTTCCAACTAATGTGGTTACTTTATGCTTATTTCTACCCAAAATGGAAAAGGGATAATCTTCTATCTCTGTAGCAGCTTATAATATGATTTAATCAACATCTAAACTTGCTGTTAACAGTTATGTCAATCTTAAACCTCCAATTTACGGTGAATACCTGTAGGGAGAATCTACCTTTTGATAGTTCTCCTATGTAAAGTGTTATTCTTTATTTTTTTTTCTCCCTTTTCTTCCTTTTTTCCCCCTCTTCCCCCCTTTATTCTTTTCTTTATTTTTAGTGTTAGAAGGTTCCCTTTAGCGGTCCCAAGGGTTATATGCTTCTAGGGTTATACTTATTAGCCTTAGCAAACAGGGCCGCCACTAGAAATTTTGGGGCCCCTGACTTAACCATTGATCAGGGCCCCCCCCCTTGACATGTGCAATTTTTGACCAGGTGACTAAAAAAAGTGTCTATTTAAACTTGGAAATGTTGTAAAGGTAGTAACATACAAACACACAGACACATATACTGAACACACACACACACACACACACTCACACATAAGGATTCACATATAGACACTCTAGCAGGCACGCAAAGAAACACACAAACACACTCAGACACAGACACCCAAACAAACACTCAGCACTTGATTACATTGACCTGACAAGTAATGAGGTAAACTACAGTTTTGTAAAAAAAGGAGATTTAGAAAACAAAATATGGAGTTCTGATTATCTTTTTGTAAAGGAAAATGCCAACTAAATGATGACAACAGCATGCAGTGGCTGAAAGGAAGGGCCCTGAACTGCCTAAACAATAATTCAAAGGTTAAATGTTGGATTGATGACTTCCGTAAAGGTCTCATTAGTCTCAAAGTCTGTAGAAAGATGTGAATAATTAGTAGTAAGGTCAAAATGTCCTAAAAAGGAACAGACAATGGACACCCACACAAACTCAAACTTGCACATACACCCAAGGAAACACTGACAGAGACAGCCTCAGAAAACACACAAAGACATATACACACACACACACACACACAGAGATACCCACAGAAAACACACAAAGACATACACACAGAGAGAGACAACCACATAAAACACAGAAAGACATACATACACACACCCTCACTGAGACATCCACAGAAAACACACATCCTCACAGAGACATCCACAGAAAACACAGACATACACACCCACCCTCACAGAGGCATCCAGAGAAAATACACAAAGGCAAACATACACACACCTTCGCAGAGACACCCATAGAAAAAGCTCAAAGACATATGCACACACCCTCACAGACATCCACAGAAAATGCACAAAGACATACACACCCACCCTCACAGAGAGACCCACAGAAAAAAAATACATACACACTCATAGAGACACAAACCGAGGCACAAAGACATAAACACAGACACCCACAGAAACACTCACAGGAGGAAACATTTATGCACAGTGCATCCCCTAAATCAACAGTGTGTGATATGCATGATAAAAAAATCACAGAAATTAAGATATCACTTTTTAAAGAATCATATTTGTAAATGTGTAAACAGAAATAATTCTGTGAATTCAAAATTGTACATTAATGATCTGGATAGACAGCTAGATGAAGAAAAGTACTTTTAAAAGGTTGACATATGTTTGTTTGTTTTTTCCCCATTTTCCCCAACCAAGAGCACCACTTCAAATATAGTGTACAAATGTTCCCATATGTCAGCTGTACTTATGGATTTTGAAAATGCTGTACTCTATATGGTCTTGGTGGAACCATAAGCTGTGGTACTCATACCATTAGATCTGGTTAAATGCAGGATTTAGGCTTGTTGGTATGTATTTCAAAATTAAGTCAGCTGTAGTGTAAACTCAACAGTTTTAAGTTAACCTGTCTCATTTCAAACACTGAGCAATCTTAGTCTGAGAGTATAACATTTTATGCAGATGTAAAAATATAAGTGATAAAATGCCTCCTTGCATCTGGAAAGTCCTTGCATAAAGGGGCAGTAAACTGGAATGTAATATATATATATATATATATATATATATATATATATATATATATATATATATATATATATATATAAATGCATATCTGCCAAAAGGGCACCTACCATTTATGTATTGAGGAGGAAACATTTCTGCATGGTTTTAAATATAGAATTTCTACAGCATTGTCAAATAATCATATATACACTGCTGCTAAAAAAAATGTTTTTATGGACCCCTGGCCCCACCATACAACTACTAACACACTGAAGTTACAATCCGAAATTGCACAAAGAAATAAAAAACATTTTCTAAGTAAGTCCTACCCTCTCTGCAAATGAAAGTAATCTGCCGTCTGACTCAGGAACACACTGTACAAACAAAGTGCCAAGTCTGTCTCACACTGTGCATAGGGGTTTAGAGCACACTCAGAAATCCTCTCAAATGCTAATACTTTACTCCTTGTAATAACATTTCCCATGCTCAATTAGCACTCTGCTGTAGTACCCACTGGTGGCTGCCAAAATCATTTTTTTTTTTTTTTTTTAGTTCTTGCCTCATGGGGCCCCCCTGGCCCATTGGGCCCCTGACAGGGGTCACCCCTGTCACCCCCTGATGGCGGCCATGTTAGCAAATTGGGAACAGATGGAGATAGGGGCCTAATCCATTCAGCATACACTAAATCAGACAAATATGAAAACAACCATCAATATATATATAGTTTTCTGAATCTAATAACTCTAAACAATTTTCATAGGATTATGAGTTGCTAATTCCCAAACTATTTTGTTAATTTAAACCCCTGGTGATTTAAATAATGGAGCAGGAACAGTTGCTCAAAGAGGAGAAAAAAGGAGATAGTGGCATTGATTAATCAAATCAGAAACATTTAAACTTGTCAGCTTAAATACGGGGATTTTAGCTTGAATCATTAATACACTTTCAGGGGGAAGTATAAACTTGGAATTTTGTGAGACATTAGTCCTGTGATTTAACCAGTGTAATATATAAGATTAATGTTCATTAAGTAGACTGGTTTGAACAAAGTCTTTTCAGTAAGAGTTCTCTACATGGAAGTTATTTTCACTTTCCATAATGTGTCTCCCAGTGTCTTTTTTTTTTTTTACGTATGTTTGCTTAGTTGTCTAATATACAGGGATTAGTCATTAGCTCCAGTCTCAGTGGATACCCCACACTCACCTCTCCGGCGTTTACTGTTTTCTAGTGGGAAGATCTGTTGCACTTCTTCCTCTCAACCTGCCGATAATTGCCTTAGTATAGCTTCAATGTTGAGCCGTTACTTTAGCCGCTCGTTGTCTATCCAGTGCGGGGCAGCAAGTCACAGATCAGCATGCCAAGCCGTGAGGGAGAGCTGGGTCTGCTTCCGTGCCGAGTCGTGAGTAGTCGCGGACACCTCAGTCTTGCACTCTCCTGTTTACTGTACTAAGAAGGACTCTGTAGCGCTACCACGTAGCCTCCCCCTCGCAGCACCGCCTTTGTGTCAACTTGTGTGCATGTTATCAGACCAAAATCACCAGGGTATGTAAACTTTTGATCAGGGTCATTTGGGTAGTTTCTTTTGTCATTATGATTTAAAAAGAGTAAACACAGCTGATTGATAATAAATGGCTTCAGCCAAACACTAACCATGAGTGAAAGAAAAGTTTTTGTGTTATCATTCATATGCTCTGAAAAATAGCCAAGAAATCATAAATTATGCCAGGGTATGTAAATTTATGAGCAAAACTGTATATATGTATGTGTGTGTACATATATATTTATGTATTTATATGTGTATATATGTATTTACTGACATATATACACATATAAACCCACAAATACATATGTACACAGTTTACTTTCAACTCATAATATGAGTGCAACCCAACGCACACAAAAAGCTTCTAGTGTAGTTAGCACTCAAGTGGGAGCGTTAAATAACACTCCACTTGTAATCTGGTCCATAGTGTTCCAGACATGTGCTCTTTACCTACTTAGGTATTCTTTTCAACAAAGAATATCATGAGAACAAAATAAATTTGATAATAGAAGTAAATTGGAACTTTCTTAAAATATTAAACTGAGCAAATAAACAAAATCCATACAAGCCAATACGAATAACAAGGTTATCTATAGATGAAATCGGGGGGGGGGGGGGGGGGGGAACTGGATGATATCAAGGTAACTAAAACTCCAGGTCCAGAAGGTTCAAGCACTGTCATAGCCAAACCTCTACTCTTTCAAGACTCATATTTAGGCATATTACCCCAGGACTGGCGTAAAGCTGATATGGTGCCAGTTTTTAAAAAAGGTAAGCAGGGCTGATCCAGGAAGCTATGGACCAGTAAACCTGACATCAGTAGTAATAAGATACCGGAAGGGAATATAATTGATTATATACAAGAGTATATTTGTGAAAACAAGATTATGGGGCCAAATTATCGAGCTTTGATTGACACCCCCTGCTTGCAGCCAATTCGCCGCAGATCTGCAAGGTGCGGTATTGCAAAAGCAGTTCTGATGAACTACTGGTGCAATGATAAATGCCAACATTGTATGCTGTCGGCATTTATCGATGTGCAGCAGACATGATACACTACATTGTATCATGTCCGCTCGCACTTTGATAAATATGCCCCTATGACTTTAAATTAGCATGCTACAGGGGAATCAGTTGATGTGATATACATATAAATGGATTTTATAAAGGCTTTTTGTGCAGTGCTACATGAGCAATGTATTGTACACATTTAAGGGACTGGGAATATCTGAAAATATTAGCTCATAGACAACAAACTGGATAAAAGACAGAGAGCAACAAGTAGTAGTAAATATATTATACTAAGATTGGATAAAAGTAATTATTGGCATCCACCAAGGATCAGTACTGGAATGTGCTCTTTTTAATGTTTTTATAAATTAAATAGTAGCATATCTATTATTTGCAGATTATACAATCTTGTGTAAGGTCATTAGGTCAGTGCAGGATAAAATTGCTTTGCAGGGGGATTTACAAAAATTGGTAGACATGGCCTGTAAATGGAAAATGACATTTAACACTGGTAAATGTAAGGTTTTACATTTTGGAAGTAAAATATGCAGGAAAACCTATTATTATTTAAATGGAACTAAACTTAGTAAAACAAAAGTGGAAAAGGATTTAGTTGTGCTTGTAGATAACAGGCAGAAAGTGTGCAATGCTGGGCAGCAGCTTCTAAGGCTAATAAGATAGTAGCATGTATTAAAAGAGGCATTCATTCAAGGGAGGAAAACATAATTCTGTCCCAATATAAATCCCTGGTAATACCACGCCTTGAGTATGAAGTGCAGTTCTGGGGACCAATTTAAAAAAAGGATATTGCAGAATTAGAAAAAGTTCAGAGAATGGCCACAAAACTAATAACGGGAATAAAGGATTTAAACTATGAGGAAATGTTAGCCAAATTTGGTCTGTTTACCAATAAATGCTGCTTGAGAGGTGATATAATAACTTTTTACAAGTATATTCAAGGTCAGTGGCAGCTCGTAGGTTATTGAAATGGGGGTTCACGGACCAGTTATGTAAAATAGTTTTATTTATATATATATATATATATATATATATATATATATATATATATATATATATATATATATACATATACACACACACTGTATATTTAATATATATATATACTGTATATATATCACAAAATGTATCACACCAAAAATGTATTAAATACCAATGTGGTAAAATATCTGCCCAGTTATTTTCACAATTCCCACACATATATATAATATATATATATATATATATATATATATATGTTTATTATATATATATATATATATATATATAGACACACACAATCATAATATAGTCCTTAGCTTAGTAACAGCTAAATTGCCCCCCTAAGGCACACTAGCTGCTTGTCTTTAAATGTGACTGCTGGTCTTGAATATAACTTGGCAGCTAAAACTACCTGGGATAATGAATACAAAGCTTATTAGCACAGATGCACAAGTCCAGCAGCACAACACATGCCGCTGCCATTCACACTATGTAATGTCTCCTCCCCCTGGGGAAGAAGGAGGAAGGAAAGAGGTTACGGGCTGCTAATCAAATCATACCAAAAAACAAACAGCCAGCTATCTAAGCCAGTTATTTATGACTACTAAACACACAGTCATTTTAACAGAAATTAGCAAGCAAGGAAAAAGCAAATTGACAGCAATGGGACTCCTCTTTCTGCAGCCAGCTTGCAGTTGTGACTCGTGGGCTCCATAAAAAGAGGTATTTTTTCTAAAGCAGACAGACAGGCAAATCAGGCTTTATTAGCTCAATAGTTCACTCAGAAAGTAAATCAGTGGTTTATTTTCTGAGAGAACTATTGAGATAATAAAGCCTGATTTGCCTGTCTGTCTGCTTTAGAAAAAATACCTCTTTTTATGGAGCCCACGAGTCACAACTGCAACCTGACTGCAGAAAGAGGAGTCCCGTTGCTGTCAATTTACTTTTTCCTTACTTACTGTGATGATGGATGGTGTCATGGTGGAGACAGTTATAGCCTATAACGACTGGCCCGGTACAGTAAGGTATTACTTTCTCAATACTGTGACACCACCGTCCCCGGGTCATGCAGCTCTTATGCAGTGGGACACTAGATACTCATGCAGCTCGGGCTTAGTATCCCCAAATCACCCACTGGCTACTGGATGTGCACTGAGCAGCACTCCTGTAACTTGCTTCCTGTTCCTGGCTTGTGTGCAGTCGATCATTGCAGCCAGCAAAAAAAAAGAAAACTTTAAAAAAGTGCTCCCCCCATAGAAATGGCCCAACTCGCACACTGAAAATTGTGCGATTAACAAAGGTATAGGCTCTGTTATGGGAGGCGCAGCAGGCACATAGAAAAAATGTGCAAAGGGCTATGGCAGGCTATACCTCTCTACCGCACGTGCGGTAGAGAGGTATATAAAAGGGATTTTTTTTTATGAAATTGGACAATCTAAACTGGAACATTTTTTGGCTGAATTAATATAATTTTTACAATAGATGGGCTATTGGAGAAATTATATTTATTCAGCCAAAAAATGTATTTTCTTTCTTTTCTTCTTCTTTCCTTGGGGGTTCACGTGCGGCTGGGCTCTTATGGAGGAGTCTCCACTGTCTGGATGGAAAGACCACTCCCCCGGATGCAAAGTCTGACGACTGAGATAATCCGCTTCCCAATTGTCTACACTTGGAATATGAATTGCAGAAATTAGACAAGTGTTGGACTCCACCCAAGAAAGTATCCAAGATACTTCTTTCATTGCAAAAGAGCTGTGAGTCCCTCCCTGATGATTGACATATGCCACTGTTGTGATATTGTCTGTCTGAAAACAAATGAAAAGTTCTCTCTTTAATAGAGGCTAAGCCTGAAGAGCTCTGAAGATAGCACAGAGTTCTAAAATATTGACTGGTAACCTCGCTTCTTGAGGTTTCCAAACCACTTGTGCTGTCAGTGACCCCCAGACAGCTCCCCAACCTGAAAGACTTGCATCCATTGAGATCACAGTCCAGGATGGACGAACAAAAGAGGCCCCTCGAACAATACGGTGATGGTCCAACCACCAAGACAGAGAGAGTTGAATGTTGGGATTTAAGTATATCAGTTGTGATATTGGAGTTTAATCCCTGCACCATTGATTCAGCATGCAAAGCTGCAGAGCTCTCATATGAAAATGAGCAAAGGGGATCGCTTCCAATGCTGCAGTCATAAGACCTAAAACTTCCATACGCCTAGCCACTGAAGGGAATGATCGAGACTGAAGGTTTAGACAAGCTAAAACCGATTTCATTTGCCTCTTGTCTGTTAAAGAGTCATGGACACTGAATCTATCTGGAAACCTATAAAGGTGACCCTTGTTTGAGGAATCAAGATACTCTTTTGTAAATTGATCCTCCAACCATGCCTATGAAGGAAGCGCACTAGTTGTTTCGTGTGAGATTCTGCTAAAGGAAAAGACTGAGCTAGTACCAAGATATCATCCAAATAAGGAAGCAATGCCCTACTCTCCGATTACAGATAGAAGGGCACCGAGAACCTTTGAAAAGATTCTTGGAGCTGTCGCTAGGCCAAATGGAAGAGCGACAAATTGGTAATGCTTAAAAAATATATAGATATATATAGATAAAGAGAGCTGCTTCAAAAATTATATTATGATTAAGTGTGTACAAATATAAATAGAGGTGCAGACCCTATATGAATAATTAAACAAAAACAAAAGACAGATAATAAGGATAAGTAATCCTTATGAAAAGATAGGGAATTCAGCACACTCAAATGCACACAAATGGCCCTAAAGAATATATATGTATATAAATGTAGGATCACAAGCACTAGATTAAGTGGCAAGTGTGGGACTGGATGGCGATAGATAACAGAAACTTAAAAAAATGGCATGCGTTTAAAGCACTATAATTTTATTACTTTAACACCAAAAAATAATAATAAAGATTAACACCTAAAAATAATAACAACATAATAAGAAAAACCAGATATCAATGAGAGACGTCTCTAGGTGATAAATTGTACATGTGAAACTTGATAGAAAATGAGATAGGCTTCAGAGAGGAAAGAACTACAACACCTCTATCAGAGGAC
Organism: Bombina bombina; assembly: GCF_027579735.1. Taxonomy (NCBI): domain Eukaryota; kingdom Metazoa; phylum Chordata; class Amphibia; order Anura; family Bombinatoridae; genus Bombina; species Bombina bombina. The sequence continues at coordinate 743,032,796 of NC_069502.1, read as the reverse complement.
AACCCCAGGATTATTAGGGATATGTTGTCATGATAATGTATTGAGGATCTATGTAGTAAGCTCCAAAGTGAAGAAACTATCAATGCACACAGATACATAAATGAACAAACTTCAACGTATGTTGTAATAACAGATGTAGCAATACACGGAAAGTTTTATACCGGTGACTAAACACAACACCAAAATCAGAGGGCAGTCCCAAATAAAAGGGTTAAAACTGTCATGATTAAGATAGAGGATATATGTGTTTAGAAATGGGTATGGCATTAGCGGTATAAAAGTAAAAAGTCTTAAACAGAAAGAACACATGATTAGAGTAACAATTCTTGCAAATAATCAGTCTTTGTTTGTTATTGTGATATTGATAAACAAATGTCCAGGCATCCACTTATTGAACGGTAGGAAATGAATCCTCTGCCTTTGAAAAAGCAATCCAAGCACTGACAGTCTTAGATGTAGGAAGACAAAAACTCTGTGACTCCAAGCTGCATCGGAAATGTGAAGTAGAATCAAACAGCAATTTGTTCCAAACACTCAGACTCCATGAAGTTTGTTGAAAAAGATAACGAATCCCACAGGTAGGCGTCTCATCAGATAGATCAGCTGCTGCCTACCCGCGTTTCATCCCCTTGACTGACAGGGACTTCCTCAGGGCTGACGTCATTGTAAAGTCCTAAGCCTTTTATAGGCTAAACAAAACACGCATCCAAGAAATGATGAACATATTCGCCAAAAGATTACATTTAAATTACATTACAATGTATATACAACAATATTGAACGAAACAACTTTATAGAAAATAATAAATAAGTAGTGCATATAAAAAGCATGTGGATACCAAACTAATTTTATTTGAGAAAACTAGAACAAACAAGGGTGTCTCCCCGGACTCAGAGAATGCAGACCAGGGGTTTTGTATTCTAAAAAAGATTATTTCTCTTGTTATTACATGAAAGGAGGCACTGAAAGGGGAATGCTTATGCAATAATTATTTTTCGCTAATTCGTAACGATAATGAAAAACAAGAACAATAAGTCTGTAAAGAGGCGGAATCGAACCTAGGACCTAAAGATTTGGTATACCTAACTGAAACATCCTAAACTAGTCATTAAACCGCAAAGATATTACGGATATAACCACATATAGTGGAAATCTAAGGTTACTAAAAACCTAAAGTTATCTATGTAAAGATAACATTTCATTCCCAAGGCAAAACCAAGAAACTTGAAGGGACATAGGTTCAAATCAGTGAATCATAAAACAAGACCCAGACTAACCAAGTCATGTTCAAATATAGATGAATCCACGCAGTCACTTAAATAAAAAAAAAATCCCTTTACAGAACTTACATCTTATGTTATTTTCCAGACACATAAAACATTTCTATAGTATTATCACCTCAAGCTAAATGACTGCTCAAGTATAAGTAAAGTGTCATTAGCACACTTCTGATACACTAGAAGCAATAGGAGGGATACATGTATATGTCCATGAGAAATATATAAACATATACATAAACAAACATCAAAATCAGAGCAAAACCTTTAAATTACAAAAAAGAAGCAAATTCTAATTTTTCATTCAGACCAATTAGTGCACAAGTATGCAAACGATAAATCCAGCCTGTTTCTTTTTGAAAAAGGAGGCATTTATCCTGATCTCCTCCTCTCTTGTGTGTTAAACCAACGTCAATACCAATGAATTCGAGTAACTCAAAATTCGAATCATGGTAAGTTTGAAAGTGCCTTGCAACACAACTAGTCTCTTTATTGTTTTTAACATCATCCCAATGCTCTCTTACCCTGTCAAGGAGTTGTCGCTTGGTTTTACCCACGTAAAACATTGGACATGACAAAACAAAAGATAGATAACTCCAAAGGTTTGACAATTAATCAAATAATTAATTCGGAAGGTCTTACCTCCAGTAGAAAAGCTGTTGGTTCTGACAATATACCCACAAGACACACATTTTCCACACAAAAAACTACCTTTCTGAGACTGATGTATTGTGAGCCAATTCTGTTTTGGAGTTTTAACAAAGTGGCTTTTTACTAAACAGTCTTTTAGGCTCAAAGCTTTTCTAGCGGTCAATAGGGGACGATCCCCTACCTTCCCTGTAAGTTTTTTGTCTGCGAGTAAAAAATGCCAATTTTTTGCCAAAATGTAATGAATCTTGTCCCAATGACAGTTGTATTGTGTTATGAATCTAAAGTTAGATTGTTCAACCACTTTGTTGATTTTAGCAAACAGAATATCTTCTCTTTTCAGTTTTCTCACTCGATTCAGGGAACCTTTAACCACATTTTGAGAATAGCCTTTAGCTAGAAATCTCTCTTTCATTTTTGTTGCATGAGAATCAAAACTGGAATTAGTTTACATAAACTCAAAAACTGTCCATAAGGAATTCCCTTTTTCAAAGAATAGGGATGATTACTTTGTGCTTGAAGAAGACTAATTTTAGCAGTAGGCTTGCGATAGATCTCAGTCTGTAAATATCTACCTTGTTTCTTAATCAAATTGTCAAGAAAAGGCAGCTTGAAAGAATTAAATTCATAAGTTAACAAAATATTATAGTCATTCTTATACAAAGGTTTCCTAACTCGAAAGATCACCCTTCCATATGACAAAAACATCGTCCACATAGCGATGCCATAACTGGACTGATCTTTCAACAATATCATTATGGATACCAAAAGCCTCAGATAGTTTCCAAATTCCTAGATGGAGACAAGCAGATGTGGTGGCACTAGTGGCCCCCATTGCTGTACCTCATATTTGTTTAATTTTTTTTTCCATCAAAGCAAAAGACATTGTTTTCAAGGACAAATTCCAAAAGTGAAATCACATAATCAGTATGTTTATTGAAAGAGGGACCACGAGTCTCAAGAAAAGATCTGCAAGCTGCCACTCCTACTTTATGCGGAATTGACAAATATAGCCCTTCAATGTCTAAAGAGACCAAAATAACATCATCATCTACAATTAGATTGCTTAGTTTCTGCAAAAGATCTGAAGTATCCCTAACATAAGTAGGTAAAGTCGGAAGAAATGGTTTAAGAAATAAATCCACAAAATTGCCTACATTTTCTGTCACACCACCTATGCCTGAGACAATCGGGCGGCCTGGAGGTTTCTTTTTATCCTTATGCACTTTGGGAAGACAATAAAAAAGTAGGCAAGGGGGGGCGTGGCCAAGCATCCATTGCGGCAGGCAGCAAAATCCTGAAGCTCCACTATCGTTACAGACAATCCTTTAAATATCTTCTAATAACTCATGCAACCAAAGCATCCAACTTTGGAAATACGCACAGGAACCCTTCCTGAGTTGATTAAAGCTTCTTTTGATGCTCCAAAAGCAACAAGGATTGCCTAGACTATTCTTTACAAAGCGGAGGTAGCTGCCTTGCCTTTAAAACATCTACTCTTCCCCCCCCCCCGGCTCCTCCAGGTGAAGGATCCAACAATGGAGAGGGACCTTGGGAGGCTACTCAATTCGCTTCTTAGAAACCTGGGGTAACAAATGGATAACCATTTTGGGGAACTCTCGTCCATCTTGAGAGCGGAGTGCACTTCTCTTTACAGCCCTTACATCAAGATGGTGGATGACTCTGCACAACAAGATAATTACAAAGAGAGTGAGTACTCCCAATTTATGACAGAGACAACACAGAGCCCTACTCTGTACAAAGCGACACCGGATAACTCGGGCAGAACGCCCAGTACCTGCGCAACTACGAGGGTTACTAGATCGAATAAGACATTGAGTATAACTATATTTCGATGCAACGATACCAGCCTCCTGGTGCGTAGCACCATAGCCAGAGCCCCGAGCAGAAGAAAACAGAACACGGAAACTTGGAAGAGATTCTGGGACATGAGATCTCCCACTAGAAGCCATATGAAGCAACTTTCCGTAAAGTATCGATCATCGATCCATGTCAGCTTTTGATCCGGTGCCAAGAACTTGCTTTTGATATTGGGGTTTCTTTCTATAAATTTATCTGGCTGCCTAAAGATCCTGATCCCGGCCTAGCCCAACTCCAGGAATGCAGAATGGGTCACCCATATGACTGGTATACAAATACTAGATCTGGAGTGGGGTAGAAGGTACTTTTATCATCGGCTTGCTGAGTTAGACAATGAAGACCTCTCCAGACCTATTCATCCTCTTTTGCATAGACAGTACAGAAGCTTCAAGATCCAGTTTAAAAGACGTTGTTTTATTTAAAGTTTATATACTAGAACCGCATTATTCTACCCCCATATTATTTTCTGCTGACTGCCACCGGACGTTTTCACTGTGCTGTTGTTTTTTTCCCTTTTTTTTTTTTTTACTCTCACTCTCTCCCTACTTTATATGTATATTGTTTTTAACAAGTTGCAATGGGAGAAGATTGCAGGCACCTTCATAATATCTCAGCTTCTGGTTTATCCTGCACTAGGTAGATATGTTACAATGTGAGTTAATACAGCCTGGTCATAGAAATCCACTCTTACATTGAGAGGTCTTCCTCTCAACATATACTGGTATTGATCGTTCAACCTTTTTACATATAACTGCCTAACAACCCTAAGGGTGCTTACTTGAAGGGTGACCAGATTGAAGGGCGATATATATTTCTTGCTTCATGGTATGAGTACATATATGGCAGAAAACAGATATATGCTGCTCCTATGTATTTAACTAGCTCCCTTAAGCGTAATATATATTATTTTATAAAGGCTCCTGATTTTCTCCTGAACATTTATCCTCTAGGACTCTCCTTAGATGGGAATTCATCTTAGGTCCCTACTTGTAGCTATTGCATACACAGCAGTAAACTTACGTATCTATTAATCTTCATGTAAACTCACCAGTCTTGGCCTTGTATGAGACATGATGCACTTGCAGCAGTGAGATCAGCGCTTATTGCCCTTTTTGTGTGTTCCCAGGAAAGTTTATCAGTCCCTTTAATGGGTGTTGTCCAGAGATTTTAAAATAGCTACTATTGTTATATTGCTGGTACGTACACCCCAGTATTCACATTAACAGTTACCACCATATTATCTAAGCTAGGGGGCCATACCGCTATCTATAATACATACACTGCATAGGACCCCTTGATCCTTAGTCCCCTATCCACCCGTCCCTGCTTGATAGGTCTTCCTTCATTTGGGTCTACCTCCCGCTGTGAGCTGATCCAATACCCCCATATGTAACAATCTCAAAGTCTCTAGACATATCCCATGTTCTGCTCCCTGCCATCTTTGTTAATATAGCTTCCAAGTGGGTTTAATGTCTTCTCGGGAAGTTTGCATCCCCCACCCTTATCTGTTAGGGCACCCTATACTCACTGTTATAGTATGGGCCTCCAATAGGAGATAGTTTAAATTAGACCTTGTTTGTCTTATCTATATGTTTTTTTTTTTCTTACAGTGAGTCGGTTTACCCTGTTTACATGTTAAACATTTAAGTTCAAGTATAAATGTAAGGTAAACTTATGCCAGACTAGTTAGCTCTCTCTTTGATGCTGCTCTACATTAGAACGCAATGGGTTGTACCATTGTAGGACGTGTAGTTATTGTTATACTTATGTGCCTTCATTATGACCTGAGCATTGTGATATATGATGACCGCACTTCCTCAATATTTTACTCATCAACATTCCCCAGGCAATAACTCATTTCACATCACATAGTTAATATGTAACTGATGTGTGGGATCATAGATTATAGATCTGTATAGCCCCTAAAATATAAGGTTGTTCATAGTATGTCTCCCCAATGGATGTTGGCCTTTTATTTGTACACTTTACTGGCTTTCTGTAGGTTCCAAGACACACACTGTTAATCTATTCCATTGTAACCATAATTATAGCAATATCTTTAAAATCCCCTGGCCACATCCCCCCCTCTTCCCCTTCCCTTTATATTACGAGCGGCTTTTGTCCGCTGATATCACCCCAATTTTCTATTTCCATTTACTTTTTCATACCTGATCCTAACCCTAAAAAAAAAAGAGATTTCACTATGATTTGTCCACTTACCTTCTAATGGTTGCCCAACAGATTTGTTTTTAGCAATCACATAAGTGTAACTGTACTATTATACTCTAATACATTGCCACATATTGTTATATATAAAGCGATTCTAATCAAGTTCGTAGTCACAAAGTTATTTGCTATTCCCTTCAAAGGGGACATTGCTGATGTATATATTCTTGGTTCTTAAACCCATTGTATAGAGTGTTATGTAATGTACCAGCCTGTATATTTTATATATACTGTATATTCTTTGTTACTGTAAGTGGACGTAAGCTCACTATTGTCATTATCTTAAATCTCAATAAAAAATACATGTTCAAAAAAAAAAAAGTAGGCAAGGTCGGATTATGTGGAAACAAATAATCAAATTCCTTTTTTGTAATCAGACCTTCATATTTTGCATCATTCAACAAAAAAAGTAATTTTGTTTGAGTTTCATCCAAAGGATTGCATCTCAAGCGTGCATATTGTGCTTTATTATTAAGCTGTCTCATTACTTCTTTCAGATAGAATTCCTGATCCAGCACAACTAAATTAGTTTCTCTGCTGCTTTAACGACAATATTTGGGGCATTCTTTAACTCTTGTAAAGCATGTCTTTCAACCATATTCAGATTATCAGTGACAATTAGACATGTGCGATTCATTTCGGATCAATTCGGAAATTCGGCAGAATTCGTAAAATTCGGGATTCGTATCGATCCGAATTTCCGAATTAAAATAGTGCCGAATCTACCGAATAAATCCGAATTAGTTTGGATTTATTCGGATTTATTCGGTAGATTCGGATGGCCATGGATTACACTAGTATTGTACAGTATATTAGGTTATATCACTCTGCTATGGGTTACACCTAATATACAGTACATAATACTAATCTAATCCCACCTAACCGAATCCAGCCGATTTTATTCGAATCCGAATGAATCCGAAACGAATCCGAACCAAATTGATTCCAAATTTGAATCGATCCGAACCCGAAATTCGAAAAATTCCGAATCGATCCGAACCGAATTTTTTCATCATGCACATATCTAGTGATAATACCAGAAAACCCAATCTGTTCTATATCTTTTTCAACTGCACTGACAAAAAACTTAACTGCAGGAACCAAAGATAGAGCTGGCATAAATTTAGATTTCGGCCTAAAGGGTGTCTGTGGTTTAACTAATTCCAAAGTGTCACTCAAGGGAATATCAATTTCTGGTACATGACTATCTGGTTCAGTCTCTTCCAAGAGAGTCACCAAATTAGACACAGCTAAATAATCTTTAGCTTTTTCATCTAAAGTAGAGACATTTTTCCCTTCCATAATTGAGGACAGAACTAATTTCTTCCAAACAAATGTAGATCTTTAACCAAGGTAAATTTATCAAGATGATTAGAGTTACAAAAAGACAAACCTTTTTTCAAGAGACTAACGTGAGACAAGTTTAAATTAAAGGAAGATAGATTGACGATTTGCATTTTATCAGAGGTTTCCCCATTAGCATTGGTTAATAATCCTTCTGAGTACCTCGCCTTGTCCTCCATCTCCACTGAGGGGGAGTATCCTGATTCTGTTGTCTCCTCCCTTGTCTCTGAGGTGTCGCCTAAAAATGTGTATCTTTGTTTTTTGTTTTTAATTCTTTTCCTCCCCCCTCTGCGTCTTTTTCTAGATTTACCCCGTTTTTTGAAAACCTAATATTATTCTCACTGTCAGAGGCATCTGTACCCGAATCATATGACCCTTTATTTAAAAAATAGAAATATACCTTATCTTTCTTATAATCATCTTGATACCTGCTCAATTTTCTGCATTTTCTAGTTTTAATTTCTGTTCTTAATTTCAAAACATGCTCATTAACTTCATCATTCAGTTTGCTGAATTTAGAATCTGATTCAAAAGAATTTACCAACTTAACTGATTCTTCAATCTCCAATTTGATCCTTTCTAGTCGTTTTTTTTTCTTTTTTTAATCATCATATCCATCAGTCCCAAAGAACATGTGGATAATTTCTTATTCCAATCTCCTATGAAATCTTCACCCTCTTCCTAATCCTCTCTAAGGTTTGTTCTAGGATCTAATCTCAGCCAGAGACCACAGGGAATGATTTCTAATTGTACATAGTTCTCAAGACTAGAAGTCTCTGCTCTTAACCTAATTTGTTTAGAAAGTAGACTTTTATATTTCTTAAAAGCTGAAAAGATATTATTGGGAGTTTCCCCCTTGTCTGCATCAAATGAGCCAGAGGAAAGGCTCTCACTTAGTTCAGTCTCCCATTGTTCATCATTTAAGACAAATGCCATAGTATTGGTTCACAAGAATATATCCTCTATACTATACAAGAAAAAAAACACACACTTGCAAACCTTTATCACAAAGATAATAGGATAAATCAATCCCAAGCAACTCAACCTTAGAGAGAGTTTCAAAAGAGAAAGAAACCTCTTATAATAATTTTACTCTATAAGTTGAACTTCAAAAATATATAGATAAGGGAGCTGCTTCAAAAATTATATTATGATTAAGTGTGTACAAATATAAATAGAGGTGCAGACCCTATATGAACAATTAAACAAAAACAAAAGACAGATAATTAGGATAAGTAATCCTTATGAAAAGATAGGGAATTCAGCACACTCAAATGCACACAAATGGTCCTAAAGAATATATATGTATATAAATGTAGGATCACAAGCACTAGATTAAGTGGCAAGTGTGGGACTGGATGGAGATAGATAACAGAAACTTAAAAAAACGGCATGCGTTTAAAGCACTACAATTTTATTAGCTTAACACCAAAAAAATTAATAATAAAGATTAACACCTAAAAATAATAATAACAACATAATAAGAAAAACCAGATATCAATGAGATACGTCTCTAGGGGATACATCGTACATGTGAAACTTGATAGAAAATTAGATAGGCTTCAGAGAGGAAAGAACTACAACACCTCTATCAGAGGACAACCCCAAGATTATTAGGGATATGTTGTCATGATAATGTATTGAGGATCTATGTAGTAAGCTCCAAAGTGAAGAAACTATCAATGCACACAGCTACATAAATGAACAAACAGATGTAGCAATACACGAAAAGTTTTATACCGGTGACTAAACACATCACCAAAATCAAAATGTTAAATTAGTAATGCTTGTCTAGTAAAGCGAATCTCAGAAACCGATAGTGGTCTGGATGAATTGGAATATGAAGATAAGCATCCTGTAAGTCTATTGTGGACATAAAATGCCCTTGCTGAACAAAAGGCAGAATAGTCCTTACAGTCACCATCTTGAAAGTTGGGACTCTTACAAAACGATTTAAAAACTTCAGATCCAGAACTGGTCTGAAAGAATTCTCTTTCTTTGGGACAATGAATAGATTTGAATAGAATACTTGATAAAGGCCTGAGAGGCTGAAACGCGTAGTTTGGCTCACTTATACTTGTAACTGTTATCTGTATAGTATGGTAGTAGGACAGGTACATTGAGCCATTTCCAATAATCTTGAGTGGTCTCTATATGAATAATTCCTGTCCCAGGATCTACCATTCTACGGACAACTTTCTCTTTTCTTCTCTTTTTTGAACCTTTTGGATTCCTGCTGTAATTACAGCTTCTGCAACAGCACCTTGCTAACTGACCCTTGAACTGGAATTGGAAAAAGGACATAGAAGAACCATTACATTATTCACTTGGGCCTAGATTTGGAGTTCGGCGGTAAAAGGGCTGTTAACGCTCCGCGGGCTTTTTTCTGGCCGCACCATAAATTTAACTCTGGTATCGAGAGTTTAATCAAATGCTGCGTTAGGCTCCAAAAAAGGAGCGTAGAGCATTTTTACCGCAAATGCAACTCTCGATACCAGAGTTGCTTACGGACGCGGCCGGCCTCAAAAACGTGCTCGTGCACGATTCTCCCATAGGAAACAATGGGGCTGTTTGAGCTGAAAAAAAACCTAACACCTGCAAAAAAGCAGCGTTCAGCTCCTAACGCAGCCCCATTGTTTCCTATGGGGAAACACTTCCTACGTCTGCACCTAACACTCTAACATGTACCCCGAGTCTAAACACCCCTAACCTTACACTTATTAACCACTAATCTGCCGCCCCGCTATCGCTGACACCTGCATATTTTTTTTAACCCCTAATCTGCCGCTCCGTAAACCGCCGCAACCTATGTTATCCCTATGTACCCCTAATCTGCTGCCCTAACATCGCCGACCCCTATATTATATTTATTAACCCCTAATCTGCCCCCCTCAACGTCGCCGACACCTGCCTACACTTATTAACCCCTAATCTGCCGAGCGGACCTGAGCGCTACTATAATAAAGTAATTAACCCCTAATCCGCCTCACTAACCCTATCATAAATAGTATTAACCCCTAATCTGCCCTCCCTAACATCGCCGACACCTACCTTCAATTATTAACCCCTAATCTGACGACCGGAGCTCACCGCTATTCTAATAAATTGATTAACCCCTAAAGCTAAGTCTAACCCTAACACTAACACCCCCCTAACTTAAATATAATTTACATCTAACGAAATAAATTAACTCTTATTAAATAAATGATTCCTATTTAAAGCTAAATACTTACCTGTAAAATAAATCCTAATATAGCTACAATATAAATTATAATTATATTATAGCTATTTTAGGATTAATATTTATTTTACAGGCAACTTTTTAATTATTTTAACCAGGTACAATAGCTATTAAATAGTTAAGAACTATTTAATAGTTACCTAGTTAAAATAATAACAAATTTACCTGTAAAATAAATCCTAACCTAAGATATAATTAAACCTAACACTACCCTATCAATAAATTAATTAAATAAACTACCTACAATTACCTACAATTAACCTAACACTACACTATCAATAAATTAATTAAACACAATTCCTACAAATAAATACAATTAAATAAACTAGCTAAAGTACAAAAAATAAAAAAGAACTAAGTTACAAAAAATAATAAAATATTTACAAACATAAGAAAAATATTACAACAATTTTAAACTAATTACACCTACTCTAAGCCCCCTAATAAAATAACAAAGCCCCCCAAAATAAAAAATTCCCTACCCTATTCTAAATTAAAAAAGTTACAAGCTCTTTTACCTTACCAGCCCTGAACAGGGCCCTTTGCGGGGCATGCCCCAAGAATTTCAGCTCTTTTGCCTGTAAAAGAATAAATACAATACCCCCCCCCAACATTACAACCCACCACCCACATACCCCTAATCTAACCCAAACCCCCCTTAAAGAAACCTAACACTAAGCCCCTGAAGATCTTCCTACCTTGTCTTCACCATACCAGGTTCACCGATCCGTCCTGGCTCCAACATCTTCATCCAACCCAAGCGGGGGTTGGCGATCCATCATCCGGTGCTGAAGAGGTCCAGAAGAGGCTCCAAAGTCTTCCTCCTATCCGGCAAGAAGAGGACATCCGGACCGGCAAACATCTTCTCCAAGCGGCATCTTCAATCTTCTTCCATCCGGTGCGGAGCGGGTCCATCTTGAAGCAGGCGACGCGGATCCATCCTCTTCTTCCGTTGTCTCCCGACGAATGACGGTTCCTTTAAGGGACGTCATCCAAGATGGCGTCCCTCGAATTCCGATTGGCTGATAGGATTTAAGGTAGGAATTTTCTGATTGGCTGATGGAATCAAGTTCAATCCGATTGGCTGATCCAATCAGCCAATAGAATGCGAGCTCAATCTGATTGGCTGATTGGATCAGCCAATCGGATTGAACTTGATTCTGATTGGCTGATTCCATCAGCCAATCAGAAAATTCCTACCTTAATTCCGTGTTTGCCGGTCCGGATGTCCTCTTCTTGCCGGATAGGAGGAAGACTTTGGAGCCTCTTCTGGACCTCTTCAGCACCGGATGATGGATCGCCAACCCCCGCTTGGGTTGGATGAAGATGTTGGAGCCAGGACGGATCGGTGAACCTGGTATGGTGAAGACAAGGTAGGAAGATCTTCAGGGGCTTAGTGTTAGGTTTATTTAAGGGGGGTTTGGGTTAGATTAGGGGTATGTGGGTGGTGGGTTGTAATGTTGGGGGGGGGGGTATGGTATGTTTTTTTTTACAGGCAAAAGAGCTTAAATCCTTGGGGCATGCCCCGCAAAGGGCCCTGTTCAGGGCTGGTAAGGTAAAAGAGCTTGTAACTTTTTAAATTTAGAATAGGGTAGGGAATTTTTTATTTTGGGGGGCTTTGTTATTTTATTAGGGGGCTTAGAGTAGGTGTAATTAGTTTAAAATTGTTGTAATATTTTTCTTATGTTTGTAAATATTTTATTATTTTTTGTAACTTAGTTCTTTTTTATTTTTTGTACTTTAGCTAGTTTATTTAATTGTATTTATTTGTAGGAATTGTGTTTAATTAATTTATTGATAGGGTAGTGTTAGGTTTAATTATATCTTAGGTTAGGATTTATTTTACAGGTAAATTTGTTATTATTTTAACTAGGTAACTATTAAATAGTTCTTAACTATTTAATAGCTATTGTACCTGGTTAAAATAATTAAAAAGTTGCCTGTAAAATAAATATTAATCCTAAAATAGCTATAATATAATTATAATTTATATTGTAGCTATATTAGGATTTATTTTACAGGTAAGTATTTAGCTTTAAATAGGAATAAGTTATTTAATAAGAGTTAATTTATTTCGTTAGATTAAAATTATATTTAATTTAGGGGGGGTGTTAGTGTTAGGGTTAGACTTGGCTTTAGGGGTTAATACATTTATTATAGTAGCGGTGAGGTCCGCTCGGCAGATTAGGGGTTAATAATTGAAGGTAGGTGTCGGCGATGTTAGGGAGGGCAGATTAGGGGTTAATGCTATTTATGATAGGGTTAGTGAGGCGGATTAGGGGTTAATAACTTTATTATAGTAGCGCTCAGGTCCGCTCGGCAGATTAGGGGTTAATAAGTGTAGGTAGGTGTCGGCGACGTTGAGGGGGGCAGATTAGGGGTTAATAAATATAATATAGGGGTCGGCGGTGTTAGGGCAGCAGATTAGGGGTGCATAAGGATAACGTAGGTAGCGGCGCTTTGCGGTCGGCAGATTAGGGGTTAATTATTGTAGGTAGCTGGCGGCGACGTTGTGGGGGGCAGATTAGGGGTTAATAAATATAATATAGGGGTCGGCGGTGTTAGGGGTAGCAGATTAGGGGTACATAGGGATAACGTAGGTGGCGGCGCTTTGCGGTCGGAAGATTAGGGGTTAATTATTTTAAGTAGCTGGCGGCGACGTTGTGGGGGGCAGGTTAGGGGTTAATAAATGTAATACAGGGGTCGGCGGGGTTAGGGGCAGCATATTAGGGGTACATAAGTATAACGTAGGTGGCGGTCGGCAGATTAGGGGTTAAAAATTTTAATCGAGTGGCGGCGATGTGGGGGGAGCTCGGTTTAGGGGTACATAGGTAGTTTATGGGTGTTAGTGTACTTTAGGGTACAGTAGTTAAGAGCTTTATAAACCGGCGTTAGCCAGAAAGCTCTTAACTCCTGCTATTTTCAGGCGGCTGGAATTTTGTCGTTAGAGCTCTAACGCTCACTTCAGAAACGACTCTAAATACCGGCGTTAGAAAGATCCCATTGAAAAGATAGGATACGCAATTGACGTAAGGGGATCTGCGGTATGGAAAAGTCGCGGCTGAAAAGTGAGCGTTAGACCCTTTAATCACTGACTCCAAATACCAGCGGGCGGCCAAAACCAGCGTTAGGAGCCTCTAACGCTGGTTTTGACGGCTACCGCCGAACTCCAAATCTAGGCCTTGGTCTCTAAAATAATACCTCAGTCCTTATATCTACCTTGAACTATCTACAATAATTTGAAATGTCGGTGGAATTCTGCTACATTTAATGCTCATCCTGAGAATTACTCCCAAAAGTGGAAAATCCATACTCACATTTTTGCGGACTACTAAATAACTGCAACTCTGTACTTAATAAAGTGTATCTAATTTGGATTCAACTGCCGTATTGTGAGCCTCAGAAACAGACTCTTTACCATGTTTTACTAACATGTATCTTATGGTACAATGTTATCTGATTTTTATTTGTGTCTTTATATTGTAATTGTTATTTTAGCAATAGAATTTATATAGCCTAAATAGCCACTGTGCTTTATCCCTATTACTTTTTATATACGTATTTCTTACGCATCTTTGCTTATTGCTAATTTGTGCATATTTTAGAGTTTTTAACATTATATCCACTCTGTTATTCATTGTATTAATTCCGTTATTTGATAACAGTTCTATACCACTACATTGTATAATTGGATGCTGGCATCTTATATGTTATTATATATATATTTTCCTTAAATTGAATATTAGAATAAATATTTTATCTTATCATTCACTAGAACGTCAAAACACCATATGGGTTGTTATTTTCTAAATTTCTTATAATCTCTCTTGCTTTTCAGCGCTATCCCACACAACCCCTTTTTTATCCGTTAACTGGTTTGCAGTGAGGAGGTTTGCTCACCTTTGTGGGATTAGCTAATAGAGACCAATACAGAGTGTAGTATCTAAAAAAACTCCCCCTTTTTTCTATCTAGATTTGAATAGAACCCCAAACCCTGTTCCTGGAGAGGAACTGGTACAATCACCCCTGAAAGCTCTAGATCTAAAACACATTTCAGAAAAGCCTGAACCTTCACAGGATTTGTTGGAACATGAGAAAGAAAGAATCTTTCAACGGGAGGTCTTATTCTGAAACCTATTCCATACCTTTGAGACACAATATTCTGAATCAACTAATTCTGAACAGAACCTGTCCAAATGTCTTGAAATAATTTCAATCTTCCCCCCACCAGCTGAACTGGATTGAGGGCCATACCTTAATGCAGTCTTGGGGGCTGGATTTGTTTTTTTTTTTATAAGGCTTGGTCTTATTCCAATTTGAAGATGGTCTCCAATTGGAACCAGAGGCCTTAGGGGAAGGAGTGTTTTTTTGTTCTTTATTCTAACGAAAGAAATGAAAACGATTAGGAGCCTTAAATTTACCTTTAGACTTTTTATTATGGGGTAAAAAAACTCCCTTCCCCCCAGTGATAGTGGAAATAATAGAATCCAATTGAGAACCAAATAAGTTCTTACCCTGGAAAGATAGACATAGTATTCCAAGATTTAAGCCATACATCTATTCTAGCTAAATTAGCTAATAAAGACATAGATTTAACATTGATCTTAATAATGTCAAATATAGCATCACAAATTAAATGATTAGCATGTTGAAGCAGAAGAACAATGCCAGACAAATCAGAATCTTCTACCTGACGAGCTAAACTGTCCAACCAAAAAGTTGAAGCAGCAGCCACATCAGCCATAGAAATGGCAGGTCTAAAAATATAACAGAATGTAAATAAGCTTTTCTGAGATAAGCTTCAATCTTCCTGTCTAAAGGATCCTTAAAAGAAGTACTATCTTCCATAGGGATAGTAGAACGTTTGGCAAGAGTGGAAATAGCACCATCAACTTTAGGGACTTTTTCCCAAAACTCTAGATTAGCCACAGGTAAAGGATACAACTTCTTAAATCTAGAATAAGGATTAAAAGAAGAACCAGGCTTAGACCATCCCTTTGTAATCATATCAGAAACAGCATCTGTAATAGGAAAAACCTAGGAAGAATTTAAATGTTTACTGGCTTTGTTATCAAGAGGACTAGACTCTTCAATACCCAATGTAACCAAAACTTCCTTCAACAAAGAACAAATATAATCAATCTTAAACAGATAGGAAGATTTGTCAATTTTAGAGTCTGATTCAGGATCCTGTGAACCAGAGTGATCCTCATCAGCAGAGGATACTTCAGTATGTTGTCAGTCAATACAAATTTGATCAGAATTATGAGAAGTTTTAAAAGACCTTTTATGTTTATTTGAAGGTGGAATAGCATACATAGCCATTTTTATATCTGCAGGAATATCAGGTACATTAGATGTTGAAGGAACAACAAACAATGTAGTTGTACTAATAGAAACATTATCAGCATTCAACAGCTTGTCATGACAAATGCCACATAATTGAGCTGAAGAAATAACATCAGCTAATTTACAATAGGCACACTTAGCTTTGGTAGAAGTGTGTTCAGGCAGCATGGTTTCTACAGCAACATCAGAGGCAGGATCAGACTGAGACATCTTGAAAAATGTAAAAAGAAAAAAACAACATTTAAACAAAATATCCAATTTCCTCATATAGCAGTTTCAGGAATGGGAAAAAATGCTTATGCTAAAGTAAGATGCAAAAAAATTATAGCTCTTAAAAATGTAAAGAGAACCAGAGGCATTAAAGGAAGAGGGGTAATATACCCCAAAAAAATATAGCGGCAAGTTTGACGCATGATGCAAAAGAAAGTGAAACATTTTTTTGCCGCCAAAGCTAACACCAGGAAATGACACAACTCGGGTCATAATAAGCGCGACTTTGCGCCAAAAGAACGAACGTCAACAAAGATGCAGGAAATGATGACACTTGCATCACTAGAGAAGCAACTTCGCGCCAAAAAAAAATCACGACAAGAATGACGCCATAAAAAACTGCATTTTCTTTTACAAGATATGACGAGTCCATGGATTTCATCCTTACTTATGGGATATCGCCTATATAGCTCCTCCCTTCCCCCCAACCCAGTCATTCTCTTTTCTGTGTTAGTGATAGGAGTGAGGTAAAGTGAGGTGCTAGCTTAGATTCTTCAATCAAGAGTTTTTTTATTTTCAAATGGTGCCAAAGTGTGCTATTTTATTACAGAGCAGCTTCTGATAGTCTTTTCAAGCTGTGGGAACTGGTGGATTTTTGTCTCCACTGCGCCTCCTATGTTTGAGCTGCGTTTTTCTGTGTGTGGTCTTGGAGGTTGTAACTAAGACCCCTTTTACTTTCACAGGACCTCAGGAGGGAGAGTGGACCTCTTGATACTGTGAAGTTGTGCATGCTGTTCCTCAGCATGAAGGTAAGTGCAGTTTTTATTCTGGGATGCATCAAAAATACCTCAGACTAACTGTACTGACATTATTTTATCAGGGGCTGAGAGGGTCCCTTTAACATTTATATCCAGACATTCTAGCAGTGTGATACCTAGAAGCACTGGGATATGAGTACAAGACCGACACCAGAAACTCTGGCAAGGCCTAGAAGCGCTGGGAAATATATGTACGGTTGTACTACTTACCAGACACTCTGGTCTGGCATTTATTGTTGGGCCTGAAGCCCTAAGATATATAGTGTGTGGTTACATTGAAAGGGCTGGCTGACGCTGGGTACAGTTCAGGATATTTTTTATTATTAGGCCCCGATACATGGTGGATTATCTGATGCAACATCAGTGGTTCAGTTTGACAAGTTGTTTACGCCCACTTTGGGCGGGGCTTATCGTTATTTGCGCGCTTTGATAGCGCAGTTTCCCAATGCGGTCCTGGTTGCCAGCATCTCCTCACGGCTCCTAAGTCTGCTTGTAGGGATATTTACAAGCGACTTTAGGTGTGCCATGCTTGCAGTGTTCAGTCTGATCGTGGGGCAGGGGATGTACAGGGGACGTACAGGGGATGTGAAATTTTGCTCTACCTCATATATCAGTCAGAGCTGTTTGTTTGCTTAATACAGTACGCAGTATATATCTTTTATTATTGTCTAGTCTTTTACACTGATTGTTTCTGTTTGTGTATAAGTGACTTGACCACATTTGCTCCTGCATCTGCTACCATGGATGACATTGAGCAAAATACATGTCCCATGTGTTTAGATGCCGTTGTGGAACCCCCTGTTACTCTTTGTGTATTGAGAGAGCCTTACAATGTAAAGAGAAAATATTTGCTAATAAAGATATGTCTGGAGAATGTTCTCAGACCAATGAGATTCAGGGTATGCCGCTACTTTCTCCCCAAGCGTCACAGCCTTTAACGCCCGCTCAAACAACGCCATGTTCCTCAATGGCGTCTGCTTCTTTCACTTTGCAGGATATGGCTGCAGTTATGTCATCCACTCTCACAGAAGTTTTATCTAAGTTGCCTGTGTTACAGGGCAAACGCAGCAGGTCAGAGACCCATGTGGTTCCTGTGACTTCTGCAGCCTTGATGGCTATCTCCGATGTACAATCCCAGGGATCTGATTTGGGGGGTAGGGAGGCCCTCTCTGAGGGGGAACTGTCTGACTTAGGAAGTGCATTACCTCAGACAGATTCGGACATCATGTCCTTCAGATTTAAACTGGAACACCTCCGTCTGTTGCTACGGGAGGTTTTGATGACTCTAGACGACTGTGACTCTATTGTGGTCCCTCCAGAAAAATTGTGTAAGATGGATAAGTATTTAGAAGTCCCATCTTATTCTGCCATTTTTCCAGTTCCTAAGAGAATTTCGGAAATTATTACTAAGGAATGGGAAAGACCGGGTATCCTGTTCTCTCCTTCCCCTATTTTTAAGAAAATGTTCCCTATACCTGACACCATTTGGGACTCTTGGCAAACGATTCCTGAGGTGGAGGGAGCTATTTCTACCCTGGCTAAGCGTACAACTATCCCTATTGAGGACAGTTGTGCTTTCAAAGACCCTATGGATAAAAAGTTGGAGGGTCTTCTAAATAGCTATTTGTTCATCAGGGGTTTCTATTACAACCGACGGCCTTCATTGTATCAGTCACAACTGGGGCTGCCTTTTGGTTTGACGCCTTAGAAGAGTCTATTAAGACTGAGACTTCTTTAGAGGAAATAATGGATAGAATTAAGTCCCTTAAGCTGGCTAATTCTTTTGTTATGGATGCCGCCTTTCAGATCGCTAAATTGTCGGCTAAGAATGCAGGATTTTCCATTCTAGCGCACAGAGCCTTATGGTTAAAATCTTGGTCTGCAGATGTGTCCTCTAAATCCAAACTTTTGGCTATTCCTTTCAAGGGGAAGACCCTATTCGGGCCTGACTTGAAAGAGATCATTTCTGACATTACGGGAGGTAAGGGTCACCTCCTACCTCAGGATAAAACATCTAAGCAGAGGGGTAGACAGAGTAATTTTCGTTCCTTTCGAAATTTCAAGGGAGTCGCCTCTTCCTCTTCCGCTAAACAGGAAGGGAATTTTGCACAAGCCAAGTCCATCTGGAGACCCAACCAGGCTTGGAACAAGGGTAAACAACCCAAGAAGCCCGCTGCTGCTCCCAAGACAGCATGAAGGGGCGGCCCCCGATCCGGGATCTAGTAGGGGGCAGACTTTCTCTCTTTGTCCAGGCTTGGATAAGAGACGTTCAGGATCCTTGGACACTAGAAATCATGTCTCAAGGGTATCAGTTGAAGTTAAAAAATTCCTTCCCAAGGGGAAGGTTTCTTCCTTCACGATTGTTTGTAGACCAGATAAAAAGAGAGACGTTCTTACGTTATGTAAAAGAACTCTCCACTATGGGAGTAATTTGTCCCATTCCAAAACAGGAACAGGGGCAGGGGTTTTACTCAAACCTTTTTGTGGTTCCCAAAAAAGAGGGAACGTTCCGACCCATTTTAGATCTCAAGAGTCTAAACAAGTTTCTCAGAGTCCCATCCTTCAATATGGAGACTATTCGGACAATTCTTCATTGATCCAGGAGGGTCAATATATGACTACCGTGGACTTAAAGGATGCATATCTTCATATTCCTATCCACAAAGATCATTACCAGTTCCTAAGGTTTGCCTTCCTGGACAAACATTTTCAGTTTGTGGCTCTCCCTTTTGGGCTGGCCACGGCACCCAGGATCTTCACGAAGGTTCTAGGGTCTCTGCTGGTAGTTCTCAGGCCGCGGGGCATTGCAGTGGCGCCTTATCTGGACGATATTCTGATCCAGGCATCATCTTATCAGCTAACAAAGTCTCATACCGACATTGTTCTATCCTTTCTAAGGACTCACGGGTGGAAGGTGAATCTAGAAAAGAGTTCACTAATCCCACAGACAAGGGTTCCTTTCCTGGGAACGCAAATAGATTCTGTATCCATGAAAATCTTTTTGACAGAGATCAGAAAGCTAAAGATTTTGAATACACGCCGATCCCTTTAGTCTAATCCTCAGCCATCAGTGGCTCAGTGCATGGAGGTAATTGGATTAATGGTGGCGGCAATGGACATCATTCCGTTTGCTCGCTTTCATCTCAGACCTCTACAACTGAGCATGCTGAGACAGTGGAATGGAGATTATGCAGATTTGTCTCCTCAGATAGATCTGGATCAGGAGACAAGGAACTCATCGCCAGATAATCTGTCCCAAGGGACGTGCTTCTGCAGACCCACATGGGTGATAGTGACAACGGACGCCAGTCTACTAGGATGGGGAGCAGTCTGGAATTCCCTGAAGGCTCAGGGTGTGTGGACTCGGTCGGAGTCACTACTTCCAATCAATATTCTGGAATTGAGAGCAATATTCAATGCACTTCAGACTTGGCCTCAGTTGGCTTCGGCCAAATTCATCCAATTTCAGTCGGACAACATCATGACTGTGACTTACATCAATCATCAGGGAGGAACAAGGAGTTCCTTGGCGATGACAGAAGTATCCAAGATAATTCGGTGGGCGGAGGCTCACTCTTGTTATCTGTCAGCAATCTACATCCCAGGAGTGGACAACTGGGAGGCGGATTTTTTGAGCAGACAGACGTTTCATCCGGGGGAATGAGAACTCCATCCGGAGGTCTTTGCCACCCTGATTCTCAGATGGGGCAGACCGGGATTGGATCTGATGGCGTCTTGTCAGAATGCCAAGCTCCCAAGATACAGATCCAGGTCCAGGGATCCTCAGGCCGAACTGATAAATGCCTTGGCAGTACCTTGGTCGTTCAACCAAGCTTATGTGTTTCCACCGTTTGCTCTCCTTCCCCGGGTGATTGCACGGATCAAACAGGAGAGGGCTTCGGTGATTTAATCGCTCCTGCGTGGCCTTGCAGGACTTGGTATGCCGATCTGGTGGACATGTCATCTCTACCTCTGTGGAAGCTTCCATTGAGGCAGGACCTTCTCATTCAGGGACCCTTCCATTATCCGAATCTAATTTCTCTGCAGCTGACTTTTTGGAGATTGAACGCTTGATTTTATCTAAGCGAGGGTTCTCGGATTCAGTAATTGATACCTTGATTCAGGCACGTAAGCCTGTTACTAGAAAGATTTACCATAAGATATGGCGTAAATATCTTTATTGGTGTGAATCCAAGGGCTACTCATGGAGTAGGGTTAGGATTCCTAGGATTTTATCTTTTCTCCAAGAAGGATTGGAGAAAGGGTTGTCAGCAAGTTCCTTAAAGGGACAGATTTCTGCCTTGTCTATTTTGCTTCACAAGCGTCTGGCAGATGTTCCAGATGTTCAATCATTCTGTCAGGCTCTGACTAGAATCAGGCCTGTGTTTAGACCAATTGCTCCTCCTTGGAGTTTGAATTTAGTTCTTAATGTTCTTCAAGGGGTTCCATTTGAACCCATGCATTCCATCGATATTAAGTTATTATCTTGGAAAGTTTTATTTTTGGTTGCTATTTCTTCTGCTCGCAGAGTTTTGGAGCTTTCAGCATTACAATGTGATTCTCCTTATCTTATTTTCCATTCTGATAAGGTGGTGTTACGTACCAAACTTGGTTTTTCTTCCTAAGGTTGTTTCTAACAAGAATATTAATCAGGAAATTGTTGCTCCTTCATTATGTCCTAACCCTTCTTCTAAGAAGGAGCGTCTGTTACATAATTTGGACGTAGTCCGTGCCTTGAAGTTTTACTTGCAGGCGACTACGGATTTTCGTCAAACATCTTCATTATTTGTTGTTTTTGCTGGCAAACGTAGGGGTCAGAAGGCTACGGCTACCTCTCTTTCTTTTTGGCTGAAGAGTATCATCCGTGTTGCATATGAGACTGCTGGACAGCAGCCTCCAGAACGAATTACAGATCATTCTACTAGGGCTATGGCTTCCTCATGGGCATTTAAAAACAATGCTTCTGTTGAACAGATTTGCAAGGCTGCAACTTGGTCATCTCTTCACACTTTTTCTAAATTTTACAAATTTGATACTTTTGCCTCATCCGAGGCTGTTTTTGGGAGAAAGGTTCTTCAAGCAGTGGTGCCTTCTGTTTAGGTTCCTGTCTTGTCCCTCCCTTTCATCCGTGTCCTATCGCTTTGGTATTGTATCCCATAAGTAGGGATGAAATCCTTGGACTTGTCATATCTTGTAAAAGAAAAGGAAATTTATGCTTACCTGATAAATTTATTTATTTTACGATATGACTAGTCCACAGCCCACCCTGTTGTTTTTTCTAGAGACAGGTTTTTATTTTTGTTAAAATTCAGTCACCTCTGCTCCTTGGCTTTTCTTTTCTCTCCCTAACTTCGGTCAAATGACTGGGTTGGGGGGGAAGGGAGGAGCTATTTATGCAGCTCTGCTGTGGAGCTCCTTGCCTCCTCCTGCTGACCAGGAGGCAATATCCCATAAGTAAGGATGAAATCCGTGGACTCGTCATATTGTAAAAGAAATACATTTATAAGGTAAGCATAAATTTCTTTTTGCATCCTCGCGAGCTTAGTTTGCCCACGAAAATATTTGGAAACAAAGTCAAATTGAAAGAACTGGAACCCCAGGTAAGAAAAAAATTAAAATAATCTTCCCAAACATAATTTCCATACTGAAACTAATAGTCTGCAAAAAAAGGGAAATATACATACAGTAGACCTGACTCATGGCAAATATAAGCAAACACATATATTTAAAACTATACAATATAATATAAAATACCAAACATAACTGAGAGTGTCTTAAAAAATGATACATACTTACCAGAAGACACCCATCCACATATAGCAGACAGCCAAACCAGTACTGAAAAATATCAGCAGAGGTAATGGTATAGGAGTATAACGTCGATCTGAAAAGGGAGGCAGGGGATGAATTCCTGTGAACGATTACAGGGAGCCTTTGAATAGAATTCCCTTGGGTGAAACCATAAAATCAATAGGCAATATTCCCTTCACATCCCTCTGAAAAATACTGTACTCTGAGAGGAATTGGGCTTTAGAATGCTTAGAAGCACTTATCACATAAGAAATCAAGCCCAACTTACTTCACCACCTCCATAAGAGGCAAACGCCTAGATTACGAGTTCTGCGTTAGCCTTAAAAAGCAGTGTTAAGGGATCCTAACGCTGCTTTTTAACGCCCGCTGGTATTACGAGTATGGCAGATAGAGGCTCACCGCTCACTTTTTTTCCACGACTTTTGGCTACCGCAAATCCTCTTACGTCAATTGCGTATCCTATCTTTTTAATGGGATTTGCCTAACGCCGATATTACGAGTCTTGGAAGAAGTGAGCGGTACAGCCTCTACCTCATAAAAAAGTCAGTAGTTAAGAGTTTTATGGGCTAACGCCGGAACATAAAGCTCTTAACTACAGTGCTAAAAAGTACACTAACACCCATAAACTACCTATGAACCCCTAAACCGAGGCCCCCCCCCACATCGTAAACACTATAATAAAATTATTTAACTCCTAATCTGCCGACCGGACATCGCCGCCACCTACATTATACCTATGAACCCCTAATCTGCTGTCCCTAACACCGCCGACACCTATATTATATTTATTAACCCCTAATCTGCCCCCCCCCCACGTCGCCGCAACCTACCTACACTTATTAACCCCTAATCTGCCGACCGGACATCGCCGCCACTATAATAAATGTATTAACCCATAAACCGCCACAATTCCGCCTCGCAAACACTATAATAAATTTTATTAACCCCTAATCTGCCCCCCAACGTTGCCGCCACCCACTTAAAATTATTAACCCCTAATCTCCCGCACCCAACGTCGCCGCTACTATAATAAAGTTATTAACCCCTAAGCCTAAGTCTAACCCTAACCCTAACACCCCCCCTAAGCTAAATATAATTTAAAGAAATCTAAATAAATTTACTATAATTAAATAAATTATTCCTATTTAAAACTAAATACTTACCTATACAATAAACCATAAGATAGCTACAATATAACTAATAATTACATTGTAGCTATTTTATGATTTATATTTATTTTACAGGCAACTTTGTATTTATTTTAACAAGGTACAATAGCTATTAAATAGTTAATATCTATTTAATAGCTACCTAGTTAGAATAATTACAAAATTACCTGTAAAATAAATATAAATCATAAAATAACCTGTTACAAATACACCTAACACTACACTATCAATAAATTAATTAAATAAATTACCTACAATTATCTAAACTAAAATACAATTAAATAAACTAAACTATATTACAAAAAAAACAAACACTAAATTACAAAAAAATAAAAAAAATACAAGAATTTTAATCTAATTACACCTAATCTAAGCCCCCTAATAAAATAAAAAGCCCCCCAAAATAATAAAATTCCCTACCCTATACTAAATTACAAAAGTAATCAGCTTTTTTAACAGCCCTTAAAAGTGCTTTTTGCGGGGCATTGCCCCAAAGTAATCAGCTCTTTTACCTGTAAAAGAAAATACAAGACCCCCCCCCAACATTACAACCCACCACCCACACACCCCTACTCTAAAACCCACCCGATCCCCCCTTAAAAAAACCTAACACTACCCCATTAACTTATATGAGGATTTATTTTACAGGTAAGTTTGTAATTATTCTAACTAGGTAGCTATTAAATAGTTATTAACTATTTAATAGCTATTGTACCTAGTTAAAATAAATACAAAGTTGCCTGTAAAATAAATATAAATCCTAAAATAGCTACAATGTAATTA
The DNA here is from genome assembly GCF_027579735.1 of Bombina bombina. NCBI lineage: Eukaryota > Metazoa > Chordata > Amphibia > Anura > Bombinatoridae > Bombina > Bombina bombina. Next base: position 743,008,039 of record NC_069502.1, on the reverse strand, counting down.
TTAGTTATATTGTAGTTATCTTATGGTTTATTTTATAGGTAAGTATTTAGTTTTAAATAGGAATAATTTATTTAATTATAGTAAATTTATTTAGATTTCTTTAAATTATATTTAAGTTAGGGGGGTGTTAGGGTTAGATTTAGGTTTAGGGGTTAATAACTTTATTATAGTAGCGACGACATTGGGTGCGGGAGATTAGGGGTTAATAAATGTAGGTAGGTGGCGGCGAAGTTGGGGGGGGCAGATTAGGGGTTAATAAAATTTATTATAGTGTTTGCGAGGCGGGAATGCGGCGGTTTAGGGGTTAATACATTTATTATAGTGGTGGCAATGTCCGGTCTGCAGATTAGGGGTTAATAAGTGTAGGTGGGTTGCGGCGATGTTGGGGGGGGGCGATTAGGGGTTAATAAATATAATATAGGTGTCGGCGATGTTGGGGGCAGCAGATAAGGGGTTCATAGGGATAATGTAGGTGGCGGCGGTGTTCGGAATGGCAGATTAGGGGTTAATAATATAATGTAGGTGTTAGCGATAACGGGGGCGGCAGTTTAGGGGTTAATAAGTGTAAGGTTAGGGGTGTTTAGACTCGGGGTTCATGTTAGGGTGTTAGGGGTAGACTTAGAAAGTGTTTCCTCATAGGAAACAATGGGGCTGCGTTAGGAGCTGAACGCTGCTTTTTTTGCAGGTGTTATTTTTTTTTTTTAGCCAGCTCAGCCCCATTGTATCCGATGGGGAAATCGTGCATGAGCACGTTTTTACAGCTTACCGCTACCGTAAGCAACGCTGGTATTGAGGTTAGAAGTGGAGCTAAATTTTGATCAACGTTCACTTTTCTGAGGCTAACGCAGCCATTCAGAAAACTCTTAATACCAGCGTTGGCTTAAGGGAGCGCTGGAAAAAAAAGGAGCGTTAGCTCCGTAAGTTTTTACCGACAAAACTCGTAATCCAAGCGAAAGTTTGTAAAGCTAAGGTATGAAGGTGGTGGGACGGGGAGATGTATTTATAGGCATTTTGAGATTTGGGAAACTTTGCCCCCTCCTGGTAGGAATGTATACCCCATACGTCACTAGCTCATGGACTCTTGCCACTTACATGAAAGAATACTTTTTTTTTGTTCTATTACTTTTTTAAATGTATTGATATATGTAACATTGATTGCTGTCCTAGTCATAGGTCTAGTTGGAATTATGGAGATATGTGCTTGATTATATTTTTAAATGTCAATACATAATGATATTTAAATAGGAACATAACTCCAACTAGTCCTATACCAGGGCCAGCAATAAATGTTACATATAACAATACATTTATAATGTTAAACACCTGTATTGTTTGCAAACTTTAATATCTCAATGGGAACTAAGCCTCAGAATGCTTATTTGTGCGTTCAAAGGAAACCGGGTGTAAATTTGTACTTTTTGGATTCTATTATTTACTATAGGATGCATATTTGTTTTCCCCGGCTGCTGGTAATGATGGAAAATATGCCATCGGAAACTGTAAATAAGCGTAATGGCTTCTGACAGCAGTGATAGGCGTAATGGCTTCTGAAAGCAGTGATAAGTGTAATGGCTTCCGGCAGCAGCTCAGTGGAAACAGGCCTAGATATAAAAATATTGGATACTTGCTGTAGTTACTGCACCTATTTCAGCACTAGTTGTTAATGGCTAGCTGATGTGTTAAATAATTTATTTTATTACTTAAACAAGTGTACAGCATTATAACAGATAATATTTACAAAAAATGTCTTTGAAGTCTAAGTAATGAAAATGGAGTGTTGATATTGTTGTCATGACAATGTAGTGCTGCTCTATGAGCCATAACAATGGAGTGTTCTAAGCAATGCCATCACAATACCATGCTGGCTATAAATTCTTGCCACCAACTGCCCAATGGTGAGGGTTAGTAGTGAGGTGTGTGTTCTCAGGTGCTGAGAAGACAATTTCTATTGCTGAGTGGAGTGAGTAGTTTGAGAGCCTATCCAGGCATGGCTGCCACCAGTTCAACTGGCAGCAAGAAGATCTCTGATGAAGAACTTGCAGATCCATCCCCAGACATCTTAAAATTGTTTGATCTGCTGAACCATTGGTACTTCTGGGGACAGCTGAGTGGAGTCAAAGTCAAGTGGAGTAAAAAACCTCTTATGGTGATGTAAGTTGAGAACATGGAGGGAGAAGGGCTTTGTATTTATTATAGATTTACAATAAGGTCTTACAAAGGGGAAGTAATACAGGATTTATACTTTTAGGCTGATTAGAAAACAGACTGATCAGTTCATGTCAACCACATTTTGTGTTAAATAATACAATAAATAAATAATACTGATTGTCATGATGAACTACATTTTCAAATGTGATCATGTTAATCTAAAGGATTATTGATGGTAGAATATGGCCAAGATCTGAGCCATAATCTTAAGCAATAGTGTCACCATTAAATTGCAGCCAAAAATATGGTAGCCACATAACAGCGCTTATTATAGCAGTTTGCAGTTTTTTAGTGTAGAAGAAAATGTACTTTTTAATATAATGAAACGATTAGCCTAAGTTAAAGCAAAACAGCTGCACCAAACTTTATTTTTTGGGATTCAGATAGAGTTTATTGTCTGGTGTGTGTGCGAATATAAATATATATTTTTGTTTATGTATGTATGTATATATATTATAATTTTTTCTATATTTATATATGTGTATATATATTTATATATATATATATATATATATATACATATATATATATATATATACATACATATATATATATATATATATATATATACACACATTCATACTTTATAGATATAGATATATATATATATATATATATATATATATATATATATATACACAATCTTGACGTGGTTCGTGCTTTAAAGTTTTATTTTCAAGCTACTAAAGATTTTCGTCAAACATCTGCAATGTTTGTTGTCTACTTTGGACAGAGGAGAGGCCAAAAGGCTTCGGCAACTTCTCTTTCTTTTTGGCTAAGGAGTATAATACGCTTATCTTATGAGACTGCTGGCCAGCAGCCTCCTGAAAGGATTACAGCTCATTCTACTAGAGCGGTAGCTTCCACATGGGCTTTTAAGAATGAGGCTTCTGTTGAACAGATTTGTAAGGCGGCGACTTGGTCTTTGCTTCATACTTTTTCAAAATTCTATAAATTTGATACTTTTGCTTCTTCTGAGGCTATTTTGGGAGAAAGGTTTTGCAGGCAGTGGTGCCTTCCATTTAAGCACCTGCCTTGTCCCTCCCTTCATCCGTGTCCTATATATATATATATATATATATATATATATATATATATATATATATATATATATACACACACCAAAAATTTGTTAAGGTAAAAGTTTAAGTTCCTAGAGGTAACAAATACCCAATTAGTACTACACTACACTTTATATTGTGAATTTTGCACTATTATCATGAAACTAAACTAAATTAAATTAACTAAAATAGCAGTAGAATGTAATCTTAAATATAAGGAGTAAAGGGACACTGAACCCACATTTTTTCTTTCGTAATTCAGATAGAGCATGCAATTTTAAGCAACTTTCTAATTTACTCCTTTTATCAATTTTTTTTTCCGTTCTCTTGCTATCTTTATTTGAAATAGAAGGCATCTAAGTTATTATTTGGTTGAGTACTCTGGACAGCGCTTGTGTATTGGTCGGTTAAATTAATCCACCAATCAGCAAGAACAATCCAGGTTGTTCACCAAAATTGGGCCGGCATCTAAATCTACATTCTTGCTTTTCAAATAAAAATACCAAGAGAATGAAGAAAATTTGATAATAGGAGTAAATTAGAAAGTTGCCATGCAAGGCAAATTGTACAGAAATTATACTTGGCTTTTATGGGGGTAAATAAATATCCCGTCAGCAGTAAGGAGAGAACTATAGGTTTCACTTGTTTGTATGGTACAATATATAGGTGACCAATTATAACAAATATCTCTATATTCTCTAATAGAAGAAGCCTGGTATATCATATGATATATCATATAGTAGACCTCATTATCTGCTGTATCTAGATACTTTCATACTTTTCTTTAATATCCTGAATTGTGGGATGGGGCTAATTATAGTTCTGCTAATTTATAAAATAATTCTAACATATTTATATGCCATCATCTTTTATTTCAGGTGTGCCGGTTTGTGTAGCTATCAACGGAAATCTGGCAAATGCACCATCAATTTAAGCAAACCTTTGCTTAAACGGAGGAGCAGGAAAGATCTTATTGAGGTAAAAAATTATTTAATTAAAAAAGTGAAATCATTTATTGTCAGCTGATGCTGTTTTTTTCTTCATATAAATGAAGTTTAATAATTCACCATTTTCTATTTTACAGTCACTTTTACATGAAATGATTCATGCATATTTATGTATAAATAACATAAAGGAAAGTGACATGCATGGGCCAGTTTTCTGCAGCCATATGCAGAGAATAAATACCGCCGGCAGATTCCACATTACCGTAAGTGAATGTGCTTTTTTATTTCGTTTTTCAGGAAAGTTATATTTATAAAGCATAGAACAGAAATCTAACAATAAAAATAAATAAATAAAAGTACATTTAAAATACACAATTGTGCTTTTAAAATTAAATTACAAGCTTTTTTGCAATATTTTTATTTTTGCAGAAATGTTATCACATCAGTTTTTGTTGTTCCCTAATCCAGTATTTCTCAACTCAAGTCCTCAAGTACAGCTGACAGGCCAGATTCTCATGATACCTTATCTAGAGCACAGGTGAAATAATCAGCTGATCGGTAACCATGGTTACTAATCTGCTCTCTCACCCATCAGCTGATTATTTTACCTGTGTTACCTAGTTAAAGGGACATGATACCCATTTTTTTAAATTCATGATTTAGAAAGAGCAAGCAGTTTTAAAAAACGTTATAATTTACTTCTATTATCTAATTTGCTTCATTCTCTTGATATTCATTGCTGGAAAGCATATCTAGATAGGCTCAGTAGCTGCTGATTGGCTGCTTCACATAGATGCCTCATATGATTGGCTCACCCATGTGCATTGCTCGTCCTTCAATAAATGATATCTAAAAAATTAAGCAAATTATATAATAGAAGTAAACTAAAAAGTTTTTTTAAAATTGTATTCTCTATCTAAATAATGAAATATTTTTTGGGGGGTTTAGTGTCCCTTTAAGGTATAATTATTATTATTATTGGTTATTTGTAGAGCGCCAACAGATTCCACAGCGCTAAATGAAAAGCTGTCCTGTTATGGGTACTTGAGGACTGGAGTTGAAAAACACTGCTGGCCTTATCCACCCAGCTATGCCTAGTTTAGCTCCTGTAACATGCCCCAACCTATACACCTACTACCCTGACTCCATTCATAGCCACTGACACGGTGCCCAAGGGATTGCTCTGTCTCTGCCCCCAGACTCACTGTCTCAGACACTAGCCAGGAAATGTTGGCTGGTTTGGATCTTTGCTTAGAGATGTATTACAAATGGGTCAGTAAGGAGCTAATATGTTTAGCAGGAATATACTCTAGAGTAGGCTTTAGCAATATCATTTTAGCTTTGTACTATTACTGTGGCCTTTGTTACAATCCATTTGAATCTGTTCCCCTTATGTATGTGACATTATGCACTGTTCCATAGTAATAGATTGAGATTATTATTATTATTTTTATTTGGTAAGACATTTATATGCTTCTGCTTCCTTTTGACAGATACAATTATACATACTGTATGTAACTTGTTGTCTATATTTGTTTACAGACCTTTCATACCTTCCATAAGGAAGTTGAGTTTTATGACAACAAGTGGTACCGGTGTGATGGACCCTGCAACACCAAGAAACCCTATTATGGTTTCTGTGTCCCATACTCTCGTGCCAAACCATCATGGTGGGACCAGCACAAGACCAACTGTGGAGGGAAGTTTAAGAAGGTGCAGAGGCCAGACCTTGGTGACCTTCTAGGAAAATCTAAACCATAATCTGTGCCATAAAAAGGTAGAGTAGTCCCATCTCTAAATGATGGATTTGTTATCTAGAGGTTTATTTATATGTTATGCGTTGTCATTTAATGCATCTTTTTAGTATTCATTTATAACAATCGGCGCTCTGATAAAAATGATGGTAGCACAACAGTACAAGTGAAACAGGTTGACTTTACATTTTCTCCTCATTATTGAAATACCTAACCAAATGAGTGAGAATAAAAGTGCTTGGAAAAAATGTAATTATACTGAACTTTCTTTTACAGACAATCAGAAGTGAGCAACATCTAAAGGGATAAGTCATCACCATCATGACACCAATCCCTTCTATCCTCTGATCCATGGGGTTGCCGGGCACAGCTTCAGGTGATTTTGGGGACACACACAGGTACGATGAGAGTAACAAGCTGAATTTACCTTGATACAGCATCACTGAAATACTTAACTAAAGGAGTGTGAATAAATACTGAGAAAACTACAAACATAATGACATTCAGTTTCTTCTTATAGGTAACTCTGTGGATAGAAACATCAGAAGGAATTTGTCATCTTCATCTTGACACCGATCCATTCTATCCTTTGCTCCAAATACAAGACATCCAGCAGCAACAACCTATGTCACTCATGTCATTAAAATGTTTATGCAAATTTAGTTTGAAGTGTAAGTTATTATATATTTTCACTAAATCACTAAAAGGATATGCTGAATTCTGTGCACAGCAAACTGCATGTGATTGGAGTTGCTGCCTCTTGTAAGTCATGGCACTGGAGACCGGGTAATAACTATAAAAGGAAATAAGAAAACAAGGCACCACTCCTCTTAGCAAAGTAAGTAAAATCACAAAGGGTATTTATTACAAAGAATTAAAAACTCACAGATTACAACCTCAAACAATTGTGAGGTATGATTCAGGCACTGGGAAACCGTATAGGTCTCTCAACAATATCCCCCAAGGACAACAGTAGCAGAGTTCCAGGAATGTTTGCTTCGTTCACAGCCGTACATAAGATGTCTAAAAAGTACTTCCATGTGCTCACTGAATGCGATTGTGTCCTTTCGATAGTTTACGGCTACCACAGGCCCAAATCCAGATAAAGCAGTTGAACAGTGCCTGAATCATATCTCACAAATATTTGAGGTTGTAATCTGTGAGTTTTTAATTGTTATTTGTAATAAATACCCTTTGTGATTTTACTTACTACGCTTAGAGGAATGGCGCCTTGTTTTCTTATTTCCTTTTATAGTATATGAATATATACTTATATATTTATGTGTTAATATGTGTATATACACGTAAATAATAAAATGTATGCTTACCTGATAAATTTTATTCTTTCCGGACATGGAGAATCCACAACGTCATTCCAATTACTAGTGGAATATTCACTCCTGGCCAGCAGGAGGTGGCAAAGAGCCCCCCCAGCAGAGCAAAGTTAGTTGTCACTTCCCTAACTTATAACCCTCAGTCATTCAGCCGAAGGGAAATGGAAACAGAAGATAACACAAAGGTGTAGAGGTGTCTGGTGTTTAGCAAAAAATACTGTCTAATCAAATGGGTAGGATCGTGGACTCCCCCGGCTAGATTTAGAGTTTGGCGTTAGCCGTCAAAACCAGCGTTAGAGGCTCCTAACGCTGGTTTTGGGCTACTACTGGTATTTAGAGTCAGTCAGGAAAGGGTCTAACGCTCACTTTGCAGCCGCGACTTTTCCATACCGCAGATCCCCTTACGTCAATTGCGTATCCTATCTTTTCAATGGGATCTTTCTAACGCCGGTATTTAGAGTCGTGGCTGAAGTGAGCGTTAGAACGACAAAACTCCAGCCGCAGAAAAAGTCAGTAGTTAAGAGCTTTCTGGGCTAACGCCGGTATATAAAGCTCTTAACTACTATGCTCTAAAGTACACTAACACCCATAAACTACCTATGTACCCCTAAACCGAGGCCCCCCCACATCGCCGCCACTCTATTAAAATTTTTTAACCCCTAATCTGCCGACCGTACACCGCCGCCACCTACGTTATCCCTATGTATCCCTAATCTGCTGCCCCTAATACCGCCGACACCTACATAATATTTATTAACCCCTAATCTGCCGCCCCCGCTATCGCTGACACCTGCATATTTTTTTTTAACCCTTAATCTGCCGCTCCGTACACTGCCGCAACCTACATTATACCTATGTACCCCTAATCTGCTGCCCCTAACACAGCCGACCCCTATATTATATTTATTAACCCCTAATCTGCCGCCCCCAACGTCGCCTCCACCTACCTACAATTATTAACCCCTAATCTGCCGACCGGACCACACCGCTACTATAATAAATGTATTAACTCCTAAAGCTAAGTCTAACCCTAACACTAACACCCCCCTAACTTAAATATAATTTAAATCTAACGAAATAAATTAACTCTTATTAAATAAATTATTCCTATTTAAAGCTTACCTGTAAAATAAACCCTAATATAGCTACAATATAAATTATAATTATATTGTAGCTATTTTAGGATTAATATTTATTTTACAGGCAACTTTGTATTTATTTTAACCAGGTACAATAGCTATTAAATAGTTATTTGCTATTTAATAGCTACCTAGTTACAATAATTACAAAATTACCTGTAAAATAAATCCTAACCTAAATTACAATTAATCCTAACACTACACTATCAATAAATAAATTAAATAAAATACCAAGATCCAATCAGCCAATCAGATTTAGCTCGCATTCTATTGGCTGTTCCGATCAGCCAATAGAATGCGAGCTCAATCTGATTGGCTGATCAGCCAATCGGATTGAACTTGAATCTGATTGGCTGATTCCATCAGCCAATCAGAATTTTCCTACCTTAATTCCGATTGGCTGATAGAATCCTATCAGCCAATCGGAATTCGAGGGACGCCATCTTGGATGACGTCCCTTAAAGGAACCTTCATTCTTCAGTTGGACGTCGAACGAAGAGGATGGATCCGCGCCGGAGGTCTTCAAGATCAGCCGCTCGTCATCGGATGGAACAACATAGAAGATGCGGCTTGGATGAAGATGTTTGCCGGTCCGGTTGTCCTCTTCTGCCAGGATAGGATGAAGATTTCTTCCCGAAGATGGACTTCTTCATTTGCCGCTTGGATCAAGACTTCAGCCGGAGGATGGACGTCACTCTTCAGCCCCCCGCTTGGGCTTGGATCAAGACTTCGGAGGCTCTTCTGGACTAATCGGTGAACCCAGTGTGGTGAATACAAGGTAGGGAGATCTTCAGGGGCTTAGTGTTAGGTTTATTTAAGGGGGGTTTGGGTTAGATTAGGGGTATGTGGGTGGTGGGTTGTAATGTTGGGGGGGGGGGTATTGTATGTGTGTTTTTTACAGGCAAAAGAGCTGAATTCTTTGGGGCATGCCCCGCAAATGGCCCATTTGAACTTTTTAAATTTAGAATAGGGTAGGGCATTTTTTTATTTTGGGGGGCTTTGTTATTTTATTAGGGGGCTTAGAGTAGGTGTAATTAGTTTAAAATTGTTGTAATATTTTTCTAATGTTTGTAAATATTTTTTTATTTTTTGTAACTTAGTTCTTCTTTATTTTTTGTACTTTAGTTAGTTTATTTCATTGTATTTATTTGTAGGTATTGTATTTAATTAATTTATTGATAGTGTAGTGTTAGGTTTAATTGTAGATAATTGTAGGTAGTTTATTTAATTTATTTATTGATAGTGTAGTGTTAGGTTTAATTGTAACTTAGGTTAGGATTTATTTTACAGGTAATTTTGTAATTATTTTAACTAGGTAGCTATTAAATAGTTATTAACTATTTAATAGCTATTGTACCTGGTTAAAATAAATACAAAGTTGCCTGTAAAATAAATATTAATCTTAAAATAGCTACAACTATAATTATAATTTATATTGTAGCTATATTAGGATTTATTTACAGGTAAGTATTTAGCTTTAAATAGGAATAATTTATTTAATAAGAGTTAATTTATTTCGTTAGATTTAAATTATATTTAACTTAGGGGGGTGTTAGTGTTAGGGTTAGACTTAGCTTTAGGGGTTAATACATTTATTAGAGTAGCGGTGCGGTCCGGTCGGCAGATTAGGGGTTAATTATTGTAGGTAGGTGGAGAGGCGACGTTGGGGGCGGCAGATTAGGGGTTAATAAATATAATATAGGGGTCGGCGGTGTTAGGGGCAGCAGATTAGGGGTACATAGGGATAACGTAGGTGGAGGCGGTGTACGGAGCGGCTGATTAGGGGTTAATAATAATATGCAGGGGTCAGCGATAGCGGGGGCGGCAGATTAGGGGTTAATAAATATAATATAGGGGTCGGCGGTGTTAGGGGCAGCAGATTAGGGGTACATAGGGATAACGTAGGTTGCGGCGGTGTACGGAGCGGCAGATTAGGGGTTAATAATAATATGCAGGGGTCAGCGATAGCAGGGGCGGCAGATTAGGGGTTAATAAATATAATATAGGGGTCGGCGGTGTTAGGGGCAGCAGATTAGGGGTACATAGGGATAACGTAGGTTGCGGCGGTGTATGGAGCGGCAGATTAGGGGTTAATAATAATATGCAGGGGTCAGCGATAGTGGGGTCGGCAGATTAGGGGTTAATAAGTGTAAGATTAGGGGTGTTTAGACTCGGGGTATATGTTAGGGTGTTAGGTGCAGACTTAGGTAGTGTTTCCCCATAGGAAACAATGGGGCTGCGTTAGGAGCTGAACGCTGCTTTTTTGCAGGTGTTAGTTTTTTTTTCAGCTCAAACAGCCCCATTGTTTCCTATGGGGGAATCGTGCACGAGCACGTTTTTGAAGCTGGCCGCGTCCGTAAGCACCGCTGGTATCGAGAGTTGCAGTGGCGTTAAATATGCTCTACGCTCCCTTTTTTGGAGCCTAACGCAGCCCTTCTGTGAACTCTAAATACCAGCGGTATTTAAAAGGTGCGGGGAAAAAAAAGCATGCGTAGCTAACGCACCCCTTTGGGCACAGAACTCTAAATCTAGCCGCCCATGTCTGGAAAGAAAGAAATTTATCAGTTAAGCATAGATTTTATTTTATTTCCTAAGACATTCCAATTACTAGTGGGAACCAATACCCAAGCTAGAGGACACGGAATGAACAGGGAGGGAGAACAAGACAGGCACAGCTAAACAGAAGGCACCACCGGTTTGAAGAACCTTTCTCCCAAAAGAGGCCTCAGCTGAGGCAAAAATATCAAATTTGGAAAATTTGGAAAAAGTATGCAGAGAGGACGACTTTGTCGCTTTGCAAATCTGTTCCACAGAAACTTCATTTTTGAAAGCCCACAAAGAGGAGCCAGCCCTAGTGGAATGAGCCGTAATTCTCTGAGGAGGCTGCTGTCCAGCAGTCTCATATGCAAATCGAATCATACTTCTCAACCAGAGGGAAAGAAAAGTAGAGGTGGCCTTCTGACCTTTACGCTGAAACAAACAAACAGGGCAGAAGACTGGCGAAAATCCTTAGTAGTCTGTAGATAGAATTTCAGAGCACGCACAACGTTCAAGTTATGCAGCAAACGTTCCTTATGAGAAGAAGGAATAGGACATAGAGAAGGAACAACAATTTCTTGATTAATATTTATATCCGAAACAACTTTAGGAAGAAATCCAAACTTAGTACGAAGAACCGCCTTATCAGCATGAAATATAAGGTAAGGCGAATCACACTGTAAAGCCAAAAATTCTGAGACTCTCTGAATTCTGAGACTCTCTGAGCAGAAGAAATGGGAATAAGATACAAAACCTTCTAAGATAACAACTTAATATCTATGGAATGCATAGGCTCAAACGGAGCCTGCTGCAAAACTCTAAGAACAAGGTTAAGGCTCCAAGGAGGAGCAAAGGACTTAAACACAGGTCGATTCTGACCAAGGCCTGACATAAAGATTGCACATCTGGCACATCTGCCAGACGCTTATGTAGCAAAATAGATTGTCATGCTCGATCCGCTCATCGCCGTGTCACCGCGGCTCACGGATCTTTTCTGTGTCTCACGTCACGTTGCCTAGCAACGTGACGCGGTTCTTTGTACACTCCTCCTGACGTCGGCGTCTCTCTCTCTCTCTGCCTTCAAAAGACTGGCGGGAGATCTTTTCGGGGCCCGTTTGTCTTCCAGTCTCAGAAGCTATGTGAGTACTGTGTCTAACCTAATTCCTGGATATTAGACCTTTGCCTGCCTGACCTTGTTATTTTCCTAATCCCTCAAACTGTCTACTGGAGTGTTTTATCCTTGTCTGCCTGATTATACATTTGCATTAACAAACCTGCTGAAAGGATTATCTACCTGTTTGTTTGCTAACCTGCTTAAAGGGACAGTTGCTTTATCAAACCTGCTAAAAGGATTACTCCTCTGTTTGTTTGCTAACCTGCTTAAAGGGACATTTGCTTTATCAAACCTGCTAAAAGGATTACTCCTCTGTTTGTTTGCTAACCTGCTTAAAGGGACATTTGCTTTATCAAACCTGCTAAAAGGTTTACCCCTCTGTTTATTTGCTAACCTGCTTAAAGGGACATTTGCTTTATCAAACCTGCTAAAAGGATTACTCCTCTGTTTGTTTGCTAACCTGCTTAAAGGGACATTTGCTTTATCAAACCTGCTAAAAGGATTACCTCTCTGTTTGTTTGCTAACCTGCTTAAAGGGACATTTGCCTTAATCATTCCTGAGTGGGTCACGTCCTGGATATTTCTCAGTGTGCTAGTGTGTGTTTTACTTTTCACGCTAGCAGTTGGGTAGAATCCTGGGCTGATCCTTTACGGCTGACATTACAAACGGGCCAAGAATGGACCCCACTGAATTATCCATGGCCGTGACCCACCAGGGACAGTTATTGGGATCTCATGCTACCCACTTGCAATCCTTGGACGCAAAGTTGGATCAGATAACTACTTTACTTCAGAATATGGCTGCTCCTATACCTCCTAATCCTATTCCTTTGGAGCCCTCTCCTCCTACGAATCCTACCAATCAGTCACAAGGTCAACTCAATCCTAGGATACCCCTTCCGGACAAATATGATGGGAATCCTGAGGATTGTAGAGGTTTTCTTAATCAGTGTCGCCTTCATTTTCGGAATAGTCCTCTTCTTTTTGCAACCCCCTCTTCTAGAATCACTTTCCTTATATCCTTAATTAAAGGTAGAGCTTTAGCCTGGGTATCACCTTTGCTTGAAAAGAATGATCCAATACTTCAGGATGTGGATACATTCCTCTCTGTCTTTTCAAATGTCTTCGATAAACCGGGGAGGTCCGCCGCTGCTGAAGCTTCCCTCCTAGACATACGACAAGGTGGTCAATCTGTATCTCAATATGCCATTGAGTTTCGCACCCTAGCTTCTGAGACTACTTGGAATCAGGGAGCTCTTAGAGCAGCTTTTCGTAAAGGACTCTCTGAACGTCTCAAAGATGAGTTGGTCTATCGTGAACTTCCAGAATCTTTAGAAGCTTTGATTAATCTTTGTATTTGCCTCGATTCCAGATACCGCGAACGCCAACAAGAAAGAGAAAGAAGTCAGAAATCTTCTAGTCGACCTTTTCGTATGGTTCCTCGCCTCTCTAACACTGTAACTCCTGCTTCTCCACCTTCCGACCAGGCAGAACCAATGGAAATAGGCACCATTAGATTAACCGAAACTGAACGTCTGAGGAGACGCTCTCTTGGACTTTGTTTATACTGTGGCCTTAAAGGACATTTATTAAAGGATTGTCCTACCAGACCGGTAAAAGCCAGGGCTTAACTTCTGTCCAGGGAGCTGAGTTAAGCCAAATAGGATTTCATTCCCTCAATAATAAACTTTTTGTTCCGGTTACTCTTCAAATTGGAGGAGACAAGATTCATGCCCAAGCCCTTATTGACTAGGGTGCTGGAGGAGTCTTCATCGATTCCACATTTGCAACTTCTCACTCTATTCCCTTAAAAAGAAAGGAGTATTCTATTCCTGTCTCCACCGTTAGTGGAGATCCTTTGGGTCCCGGACTTATCCAGTTTGCTACTAGACCCATTCACTTTTCTGTAGGAATTCTTCATTCGGAGACAATATGTTTTGACGTTATCTCGACTCCTCAATTTCCCATAATTTTGGGTCTTCCCTGGCTCCAGTTACATAATCCTGTCTTCTCTTGGACTCAAGGCGAACTCACCTCCTGGGGATCTGCATGTCAAAATAGTTGTCTTCAAATTCCCTCTAAAGTGCCTCTCACTATTGCACTCACTACTGACACCTCCGGGTCGTTACCCGCACCTTATCAAGATTTTGTTGATGTTTTTTCCAAGAAAGAAGCAGAACGTCTTCCCCCTCACCGTCCTTTTGATTGTCCCATTGATCTACTTCCTGGTGCTACCTACCCTCGAGGCAAGACGTATCCGCTCTCAAGACCTGAGAATGTAGCCTTGGAGGAATATATCCAAGATAGTTTGGCTAGAGGTTTTATTCGACCTTCCTCTTCTCCTCTAGGAGCATGTTTCTTTTTTGTGGGAAAAAAGGATGGAGGTTTGCGACCTTGTATTGATTACCGGGGTTTGAATCAAATCACAGTCAAGAATAGTTACCCCTTACCCCTTATTCCTGAACTGTTCACCTATCTTCAGGGAGCTACAATATTTACCAAACTGGATCTTCGTGGTGCGTACAATCTTATCCGTATGCGCAAGGGTGATGAATGGAAAACTGCCTTTAACACTCGTTTTGGGCATTATGAGTATCTGGTCATGCCTTTTGGGCTATGTAATGCCCCTGCTGTGTTTCAACACTTTGTGAACGAGATCTTTCGGGATTTTTTGAACACTTTTGTCATCATATATCTCGACGATATTCTAATTTTTTCTCAAACTTATCAAGATCATGTGCTTCACGTCAGGAAGGTTTTGCAACGGCTAAGAGACAATCAATTGTTTGCCAAATTGGAGAAATGTTCATTTCATCAAAAATCCATACCCTTCTTGGGTTATGTGATCTCTAAATCTGGATTTGAGATGGATCCAACTAAACTCTCTTCCATCTTGGATTGGCCTAGACCTGATTCTCTTAAGTCTTTACAACGTTTTCTTGGCTTCGCCAGTTATTACAGGAAATTTATCAAAGGATTTGCAACTATTTCCACTCCTCTTACTTCACTCACAAAAAAGGGGCAAAACTGTAAAGAATGGCCTCCAGAGGCTATTAAAGCTTTTGAGTCTCTCAAAGAAGCCTTCTCTTCTGCGCCCATACTCCGCCATCCAAATCCGGATTTTCAATTCATCCTAGAAGTAGATGCTTCTTCTGTTGCTGCTGGAGCTGTTCTCTCTCAACGAATACCCGACACAGGTAAGATTCATCCTGTAGTTTTCTTTTCCAGGAAATTTACCCCTTCTGAATTAAACTACGATGTAGGCAATAAAGAGTTACTTGCCATCAAGTTGGCTCTGGACGAATGGAGGCATTGGCTGGAGGGTACTACTTTACCATTTTCCATACTCACAGATCATAAAAATCTTCTTTATCTCCAAACTGCCAAACGATTGAATTCCAGGCAGGCACGCTACCTCTACTCCTGAATCTGGTAACATCCTTCAACCACATAAAGTCATAGCTCAGTTATCAACTTCTTGCTTCCTGGATTTACAGACTGCTCAAAAGGACCTTCCTTTGTCCTGCAAACCTCCTGATGGATTACTGTTTGTCCCGGAACTCCTTCGCTCCAAGATCCTACATTGGGCCCATGATAGTCCTCTCTCCGGACATCCTGGCATCAGTAACACTGTTCGGAATCTCAAACGGTATGTCTGGTGGCCTACTCTCACTCAAGATGTTAAAGACTATGTATCTGTTTGCACACAATGTGCTACCAATAAGACTCCTCGTCAACTCCCTTCTGGTTTGCTTCAACCTTTACCCATTCCTCACCTGCCTTGGACCCATTTATCTATGGACTTTATTACTGACCTTCCTCTTTCTGCTGGAAACACTATTTGGGTGGTTGTCGACAGGTTCACTAAGACAGCTCATTTCATTCCTTTGCCTGGCCTACCCTCTGCCAAAAGACTTTCTGAAATTTTTCTTTTGCATATTGTGAGATTACATGGGTTTCCTCTGGATATCGTCTCCGATAGAGGAGTACAATTTGTTTCTCGGTTCTGGAAATGGCTCTGCAAACATTTTGCTACTATTGTCTCTTTGTCTACCTCACATCATCCGCAGTCTAATGGCCAGACTGAAAGAGTTAACCAGTGTCTGGAGACTTATCTTAGACATTATGTGGACCATCATCACTCTAATTGGACTCGTTATCTTCCTTTGGCGGAGTTGGCTCATAATGCCCGATACAATTCGTCTCTTCAATCTTCTCCCTTTTATGCAGCTTATGGATTTCAACCCAGAACATTTCCTATGCATACTACTTCCACAGAAAATCCTGCTTCTGATCAAACTGCTCAGAGATTAACTCGCCATTGGCGGTTGATACGTCGCCTTCTATCCAAAGCCTCTAATCGATATAAGCTCTTTGTGGATCGCCGATGGAAGAAAGCTCCCAAATATCGTCCTGGGGACAAGGTTTGGATTTCTACGCGTTATCTTCATCTCAAACAACCTTCTACTAAATTGGGTCCACGATATGTGGGTCCTTTCCGAATACTGGGTCAAGTTTGTTCTACTGCATACAGAGTTGCTCTTCCCAAGACTCTCAAAGCTCACCCTGTCTTCCATGTTTCTCTCCTGAAACCTGTGATATCTAATAGATATTCTAAGTCTCTGCCCAAGCCTCAGCCTCTCTTGGTACAGGGACAGCCTGAGTTTGAGGTAGCTCACATTCTGGATTCCAAACTTTGTGGCAAGAAATTGTACTATCTCATCCATTGGAAGGGCTATCCAGTCACAGAGCGGACTTGGGAACCAGCCCAACAAGTACACGCCCCTGCTTTGATTAGGGCCTTTCACAAGACTTATCCTGATAGGCCTGGTCCTGTCCCCCGGAGGGGTCCTTGAGGGGGGGGTGCTGTCACGCTCGATCCGCTCATTGCCGTGTCACCGCGGCTCACGGATTTTTTCTGTGTCTCACGTCACGTTGCCTAGAAACGTGACGCGGTTCTTTGTACACTCCTCCTGACGTCGGCGTCTCTCTCTCTCTGCCTTCAAAAGACTGGCGGGAGATCTTTTCGGGGCCCGTTTGTCTTCCAGTCTCAGAAGCTATGTGAGTACTGTGTCTAACCTAATTCCTGGATATTAGACCTTTGCCTGCCTGACCTTGTTATTTTCCTTATCCCTCAAACTGTCTACTGGAGTGTTTTATCCTTGTCTGCCTGATTATACATTTGCATTAACAAACCTGCTGAAAGGATTATCTACCTGTTTGTTTGCTAACCTGCTTAAAGGGACAGTTGCTTTATCAAACCTGCTAAAAGGATTACTCCTCTGTTTGTTTGCTAACCTGCTTAAAGGGACAGTTGCTTTATCAAACCTGCTAAAAGGATTACTCCTCTGTTTGTTTGCTAACCTGCTTAAAGGGACAGTTGCTTTATCAAACCTGCTAAAAGGATTACTCCTCTGTTTGTTTGCTAACCTGCTTAAAGGGACATTTGCTTTATCAAACCTGCTAAAATGGATTACTCCTCTGTTTGTTTTGCTAACCTGCTTAAAGGGACATTTGCTTTATCAAACCTGCTAAAAGGATTACCCCTCTGTTTATTTGCTAACCTGCTTAAAGGGACATTTGCTTTATCAAACCTGCTAAAAGGATTACTCCTCTGTTTGTTTGCTAACCTGCTTAAAGGGACATTTGCTTTATCAAACCTGCTAAAAGGATTACCTCTCTCTTTGTTTGCTAACCTGCTTAAAGGGACATTTGCTTTAATCATTCCTGAGTGGGTCACGTCCTGGATATTTCTCAGTGTGCTAGCGTGTGTTTTACTTTTCACGCTAGCAGTTGGGTAGAATCCTGGGCTGATCCTTTATGGCTGACATAGATAAGGCATAAATCTGACCCTTCAGGGTACTGACCGACAAACCCTTCTCCAGCCCTTTCTGGAGAAAAGACAAAATCCTAGGAATCCTGACCCTACTCCAAGAGTAGCCTTTGGATTCACATCAATAAAGATATTTAAGACATATCTTATGGCAAATCTTCCTAGTAACAGGCTTTTGAGCCTGAATCAAATTCTCAATGACCAACTCAGAAAACCCATGCTTAGACAGAACTAAGTGTTCAATCTCCAAGCAGTCAGCTTCAGAAGAGATTTGGATGAAGGAAGGGACCCTGAAGTAAAAGGTCCTCCCTCAGAGGTAGTATTCAAGGTGGAAGAGACAACATTTTCACTAGGTCTGCATACCAGATCCTGCAAGGCCATGCAGGGGCTATTAGAATCATCAACGCTCTCTCCTGTTTGATACAAGCAATGACTTGTGGAAGGAGAGTGAATAGAAGAAATAGGTATGCCAATCTGAAAACCCAAGGAACCGCCAGAGAATCTATCAGAGTGGCCTGTGGATCCCTTGACCTCGAACCGTACCTCGGGAGCTTGCTATTATGCAGAAAAGCCATCAAATCCACCTCCAGCACCCCCCATGTGAGGATCAAGCTGGAGTACACCTCCGGATGGAGCTCCCACTCCCCAGGATGAAAGGTCTGTCTGCTCAGGAAATCCGCTTCCCAGTTTTCCACTACTGGAATGTGGATGGCAGATAGACAGTAATTGTGAGCTTCCGCCCATTGAATAATCTGAGCCACCTCCTTCATGGCTAAGGAACTCTGAGTTCCGCCCTGGTGGTTGATGTAAGCCACTGAGGTTATATTTAGTGATGTCGCGAATAGTTCGCCGGCAAATAGTTCCCAGTGAACATAGCTTGTTCGCGTTCGCCGCGGCGGGCGAACATATGCAATGTTCGATCTGCCCCTATTCATCATCATTGAGTAAACTTTGACCCTGTACCTCACAGTCAGCAGACACATTCCAGCTAATCAGCGGCAGACCCTTCCTCCCAGACCCTCCCACCTCCTGGACAGCATCTATTTTAGATTCATTCGGAAGCTGTATTCTTAGTTAGAGGAGGGACAGTGTAGCTGCTGCTGATTTAATAGGGAAATCGATAGCTAGGCTAGTGTATTCAGTGTCCACCTACAGTCCTGAAGGACTCATCTGATCCTCTGCTGTAAGGACAGCACCCCAAGGGCTAGAAACATCAGTCTGCTTTTTTTTTTTTTTCCTGTGTGTAATCTAATTGCAGTTGCCTGCCTGCCAGCGTGTGTTACAGGCCTCACAGCGTATACTGTGCCCACTTGCCAGTGCCACCACTCAGTATCTGGTGTAACAGTAGTGTACATTTAAAAAAAACAACACTTTTTTGACTGTGAAATAATAGCAGAAAGCTGCCAGTACCCAAGATGGCCGCCAATAAGGCAGATGGGGAGGGTTAGAGAGCTGTTTGGGGGGGATCAGGGAGGTTGGGGGCTAAGGGGGGATGCTAGACCACAGCATATGTAAATATGCTAAAAAAATAAAAAATAAATAAAAACCTTTATTTTAGTACTAGCAGACTTTCTGCCAGGTACTTAACATGGCCAGGACAAATTGTGGGGTGGGGGTAGGGAAGGGAGCTGTTTGGGAGGGATCAGGGGTCTGATGTGTCAGGTGGGAGGCTGATCTCTACACTAAAGCTAAAATTAACCCTGCAAGCTCCCTACAAACTACCTAATTAACCCCTTCACTGCTAGCCATAATACACGTGTGATGCGCAGCAGCATTTAGCGGCCTTCTAATTACCAGAAAGCAACGCCAAAGTCATATATGTCTGCTATTTCTGAACAAAGGGGATCCCAGAGAAGCATTTACAACCATTTGTGCCATAATTGCACAAGCTGTTTGTAAATAATTTCAGTGAGAAACCTAAAATTGCGAAAAAATGTAAGTTTTTTTTAAATTTGATCGCATTTGGCGGGGAAATGGTGGCATGAAATATACCAAAATGGGCCTAGATCAATACTTTGGGTTGTCTACTACACTACACTTAAGCTAAAATTAACTCTACAAGCTCCCTACATGCTCCCTAATTAACCCCTTTACTGCTGGGCATAAAACATGTGTGGTGCGCAGTGGCATTTAGCAGCCTTCTAATTACCAAAAAGCAACGCCAAAGCCATATAAGTCTGCTATTTCTGAACAAAGCCAACACAAAATATAAATAGAAGTGAGAGAATGGCTTTTGTTTCCCAGTACAGTCCGTATAGTGATAAAATAGGCAAAATTATCATGAAGAATTGGTATGTTCTAACCCACACATTAAGTCACTTCAGGAACCACCGTTAATGGCCTATAAACGTGTAAAGAACATAAGGGATCATTTAATCAGATCTGACGTAGGCCCAGTTATGGGACCCAGACAAACATATTTGGGTAGTAAAAGACAAGGCAGTTACCCATGCCTTGGATGCATGAGCTGTAGCTCAATTATAAAAGGGCCACATTTCTTCCACCCACATAGTGGGAAAATATATAATATACAGGGATTCCACACATGTGAAAACACATATGTGGTATACCTTATCAAATGCCCATGTTCCCTAATCTATTTAAGAGAGACCACTCACAAACTAAGGGACCGCATCAGCCAACACAGATGCAACATTAGGAAGAAAAATTTAGAGGCTTCACTATCCAAACATTTCATTGAGAAAAACGATAACATCAGTCAATTACGTTGGCAAATCATAGAGCATGTGCAGGTTCCCAGAAATGGTACTGATAGGGAGATATTATTAAAGCAGAGAGAGAGATGTGGTGGATCTTCAATATGGAGACCATGACACCCAAGGGGTTAAATCCAGATTTCAATCTCTCCTGCTTTTTATAATATACATAGATCAATACACTACATGTTTTCATTACAGTTATATTACATATTTATCTTCTAGAATTTAGAACTATGAACTGTTACTTTATAAATTTAAGGTGATTAATGTTAATGTACTTAACAATATTTCTATTGATATTCTACATTCTTTATTTTAAATGTATCTTTGCAAATAGTCTTATACACTTACAGACATATGTGGTATTATGTTTTTAACTTTGATACAAATTGACACTATGTTAACATTTGTTTATAAAAAAATGTGATATTTAGCCATTAGATGGCGCCATGCACACAGTGCATCACAGAGTTGGCGCGAATATCCAAAGGGTTTAAAAGTGTAACGCAAAGTGTTTGTATCAGATTGCATGATTAAGGGGGTCTCCCCGAAACGTTGCATCTTATCTTTAAGGTCTTCAATAAAAGTATAATTTTATCCACAGTGCTGGCACCATCATTTGATTTCATTTCTGAACAAAGGGGATCCCAGAAAAGCATTTACAACCATTTATGCCATAATTGCATAAGTTGTTTGTAAATAATTTCTGTGAGAAACCTAAAGTTTGTGAAAAAGTGAACAATTTCTCCAACATTGGTGTGTCCGGTCCACGGCTTCATCCATAACTTGTGGAAATATTCTCCTCCCCAACAGGAAATGGCAAAGAGCACAGCAAAAGCTGTCCATATAGTCCCTCCCAGGCTCCGCCCCCCCCAGTCATTCTCTTTGCGGCTCTGAACAAGTAGCATCTCCACGGAGATGGTGAAGAGTATGTGGTGTTTAGTTGTAGTTTTTTATTCTTCTATCAAGAGTTTGTTATTTTAAAATAGTGCTGGTATGTACTATTTACTCTGAAACAGAAAGAGATGAAGAGTTCTGTTATAAGAGGAGTATGATTTTAGCAGCAGTAACTAAAATCGATTGCTGTTCCCACACAGGACTGTTGAGCTGAGAAAACTTCAGTTGGGGGGAACAGTTTGCAGACTTTTCTGCTTCAGGTATGACTAGCCATTTTTCTAACAAGAATGTGTAATGCTGGAAGGCTGTCATTTTTCCCCTCATGGGGATCAGTAAGCCATTTTCTTAGTCTCAAACAGAATAAAGGGCTTATTATGGCTATTAAACTGGGTGAGACACTTTTATGGGCTAAATCCATTGCTTTATTTAGGTATTATATGCAGTTTGAAGTTGAATTTCACACTTTTATAACTTTGGGGAACGTTTTTGACGCCAGGCACTTGTTTAGACACCTTCCCAGTCAGGAAGGGCCTTTCTCTGTAGTAGGCAGAGCCTCATTTTGGCGCCATTACTGCGCAGTTAATTTTGAGAACAGTACATGCAGCTGCATGTGTGTGGTTCTGGAATTCACTGAAAAAGCTCCTAGAAGGCTTCATTTGGTATCGTATACCCCCCTGGGATTGGTGAAGTCGCAGCAAAGGCTGGGGCTGGGACTGTAAGGGGGTTAAAATTGTAAACGGCTCCGGTTTCCACATTTTAAGGGTTAACAGCCTGAAAATCGGGGTGCAATACTTTGAATGCATTAAGACACTGTGGTGAAAATTTGGTAAAGATTGGATAATTCCTTCATAGTTTTTCACATATTCAGTAATAAAGTGTGCCCTGTTTAACATTTAAAGAGACAGTAACGGTTTTGTTTTAAAAACGGTTTTTGTGCTTTATTAACCCAGTTTTAAGCCTGTTTAAATGTCTGTGCCTTCAGATGATCATGTTCTGTATGTATGGAAGCCAATGTGACTCCCCCTTCTAATATGTGTGATAATTGTGCCATAGCGTCCAAACAAAGTAAGGACAGTACTGTCACAAATATTAAAGTTGCCCAAGATGATTCCTCAGATGAACGAAGTAGACATAGTTCTACATCATCTCCTTCTGTGTCTACACCAGTTTTGCCCACGCAGGAGACCCCTAGTACTTCTAGCGCGCCAATGCTTGTTACTATGCAACAATTGACGGCAGTAATGGATAACTCCATAGCAAATATTTTATCCAAAATGCCAGCATTTCAGAGAAAGCGCGATTGCTCTGTTTTAAACACTGTAGAGCAGGAGGGCGCTGATGATAATTTTTCTGTCATACCCTCACACCAATCTGAAGTGGAAATGAGGGAGGTTTTGTCAGATGGGGAAATTTCTGATACAGGAAGAATTTCTCAGCAGGCAGAACCTGATGTTGTGACATTTAAATTTAAATTAGAGCATCTTCGCGCATTGCTTAAAGAGGTGCTATCTACTCTGGATGATTGTGACAATCTGGTCATCCCAGAAAAATTGTGCAAGATGGACAAGTTCCTTGAGGTCCCGGTGCACCCTGATGCTTTTCCGATACCCAAACTGGTGGCGGACATAGTGAATAAGGAGTGGGAGAAGCCAGGCATACCTTTTGTCCCTCCTCCTATATTTAAAAAATTATTCCCTATGGTCGACCCCAGAAAGGACTTATGGCAAACAGTCCCTAAGGTCGAGGGGGCGGTTTCTACACTAGCCAAATGCACGACCATTCCTATTGAGGACAATTGTGCTTTCAAAGATCCTATGGATAAAAAATTGGAGGGTTTGCTTAAAAAGATTTTTGTACAGCAAGGTTACCTCCTTCAACCTATTTCGTGTATTATTCCTGTCACTACAGCAGCGTGGTTCTGGTTCGAAGAACTGGAAAAGTCGCTCGGTAGGGAGACTCCGTATGAGAGTCATGGACAGAGTTCACGCACTTAAGTTAGCTAATTCCTTTATTTTAGATGCCGCTTTGCAGTTAGCGAGATTAGCGGCAAAAAATTCAGGGTTTGCAATTGTGGCGCGCAGAGCGCTCTGTCTAAAGTCTTGGTCGGCGGATGTATCTTCCAAGACAAAATTGCTTAATATCCCTTTCAAAGGTAAGACCCTTTTTGGGCCAGAATTGAAAGAAATTATTTCAGACATCACTGGGGGTAAGGGCCATGCTCTCCCTCAAGATAGGCCTTTCAAAGCTAAAAATAAGTCAAATTTTCGTTCCTTTCACAATTTCAGGAACGGACCGGCCTCTAACTCTGCAGCCTCTAGACAAGAGGGTAACGCTTCCCAGACTAAACCAGCTTGGAAACTGATGCAAGGCTGGAACAAGGGTAAACAGGCCAAGAAGCCTGCTGCTGCTACCAAGACAGCATGAAGGGGTAGCCCCCGATCCGGGACCGGATCTAGTAGGGGGCAGACTCTCTCTCTTTGCTCAGGCTTGGGCAAGAGATGTTCAGGATCCCTGGGCACTAGAAATAGTCTCTCAGGGTTATCTCCTAGAATTCAAGGAACTACCCCCAAGGGGAAGGTTCCACATGTCTCGCTTATCTTCAAACCAAAGAAAGAGACAGGCATTCTTACATTGTGTAGAAGACCTGTTAAAGATGGGAGTGATACACCCAGTTCCAACTGTGGAACAAGGTCAGGGGTTTTACCCAAATCTGTTTGTAGTTCCCAAAAAAGAGGGAACTTTCAGACCAATTCTGGATTTAAAGATTCTAAACAAATTTCTCAGAGTTCCATCGTTCAAAATGGAAACCATTCGAACGATTTTACCTACAATCCAGGAGGGTCAATTTATGACTACCGTGGATTTAAAGGATGCGTATCTACATATTCCTATCCACAAAGATCATTATCAGTTCCTAAGGTTCACCTTCCTGGACAAGCATTACCAGTTCGTGGCTCTTCCATTCGGGCTTGCCACTGCTCCAAGGATTTTCACAAAGATGCTCTAAGACCAAGGGGTATTGCAGTGGCACCTTACCTGGACGACATCCTAATCCAAGCGTCGTCCCTTTCCAAAGCAAAGGCTCATACAGACATTGTTCTAGCCTTTCTCAGATCTCACGGGTGGAAGGTGAACGTAGAAAAGAGTTCCCTGTCTCCGTCGACAAGAGTTCCCTTCTTGGGAACAATAATAGATTCTTTAGAAATGAAGATTTTCCTGACAGATGTCAGAAAGTCAAAGCTTCCAAATGCTTGTCAAGTTCTTCACTCTATTCTGCAGCCTTCCATAGCTCAGTGCATGGAAGTAGTAGGGTTGATGGTTGCAGCAACGGACATAGTTCCTTTTGCTCGAATTCATCTAAGACCATTACAACTGTGCATGCTCAAACAGTGGAATGGGGACTATACAGACTTGTCTCCAAAGATTCAAGTAGATCAGATGACCAGAGATTCACTCCGTTGGTGGCTGACCCAGGATCACCTGTCCCAGGGAATGAGCTTCCGCAGACCAGAGTGGGTCATCGTCACGACCGACGCCAGTCTATTAGGCTGGGGCGCGGTCTGGGATTCCCTGAAAGCTCAGGGTCTATGGTCTCGGGAAGAGTCTCTTCTCCCGATAAACATTCTGGAACTGAGAGCGATATTCAATGCTCTCCGGGCTTGGCCTCAACTAGCGAGGGCCGGATTCATAAGATTCCAGTCAGACAACATGACGACTGTTGCTTACATCATCCATCAGGGGGGAACAAGGAGTTCCCTGGCGATGAGAGAGGTGTCCAAAATCATCAAATGGGCGGAGGATCACTCCTGCCACCTATCTGCAATCCACATCCCAGGAGTAGACAACTGGGAGGCGGATTATCTGAGTCGTCAGACTTTCCATCCGGGGGAGTGGGAACTTCACCCGGAGGTGTTTGCCCAGTGGACTCAATTATGGGGCATTCCAGACATGGATCTAATGGCGTCTCGTCAGAACTTCAAGGTTCCTTGCTACGGGTCCAGATCCAGGGATCCCAAGGCGACTCTAGTGGATGCATTAGTGGCGCCTTGGTCCTTCAACCTAGCTTATGCGTTTCCACCGTTCCCTCTCCTTCCCAGGCTGGTAGCCAGGATCAAACAGGAGAAGGCCTCGGTGATTCTGATAGCTCCTGCGTGGCCACGCAGGACTTGGTATGCAGACCTGGTGAATATGTCATCGGCTCCACCATGGAAGCTACCTTTGAGACAGGATCTTCTAGTGCAAGGTCCATTCGAACATCCAAATCTAGTTTCTCTCCAGCTGACTGCTTGGAGATTGAACGCTTGATTTTATCCAAGCGCGGGTTTTCGGATTCAGTGATAGATACTTTGGTCCAAGCCAGAAAACCCGTGACTAGAAAGATTTACCACAAAATTTGGAAAAGATATATCTGTTGGTGTGAATCCAAGGGATTCTCATGGAGTAAGATTAAAATTCCCAAGATCCTCTCCTTTCTTCAAGAAGGTTTGGATAAGGGATTGTCAGCAAGTTCTCTAAAAGGACAGATTTCTGCTCTATCTGTCTTGTTACACAAACGTACAAGCTTTTGTACAGGCTTTGGTCAGGATCAAGCCTGTTTACAGACCTTTGACTCCTCCCTGGAGTCTAAATTTAGTTCTTTCTGTTCTTCAAGGGGTTCCGTTTGAACCCTTACATTCCATAGATATCAAGTTACTATTTTGGAAAGTTCTGTTTTTGGTTGCTATTTCTTCTGCTAGAAGAGTTTCTGAATTATCTGCTTTGCAGTGTGATCCACCCTATCTGGTGTTCCATTCAGATAAGGTTGTTTTGCGTACCAAGCCTGGTTTTCTTCCAAAAGTTGTTTCCAACAAGAATATTAACCAGGAAATAGTTGTTCCTTCTTTGTGTCCGAATCCAGTTTCAAAGAAGGAACGTTTGTTACACAATTTAGATGTAGTCCGTGCTTTAAAGTTCTATTTAGAAGCAACAAAGGATTTCAGACAAACTTCTTCTTTGTTTGTCGTTTATTCTGGTAAGAGGAGAGGACAAAAAGCTACTGCTACCTCACACACTTTTGCCAAATTCTACAAATTTGATACTTTTGCTTCTTCGGAGGCTATTTTTGGGAGAAAGGTTTTGCAAGCCGTGGTGCCTTCTGTTTAGGTAACCTGATTTGCTCCCTCCCTTCATCCGTGTCCTAAAGCTTTGGTATTGGTTCCCACAAGTTATGGATGACGCCGTGGACCGGACACACCAATGTTGGAGAAAACAGAATTTATGCTTACCTGATAAATTACTTTCTCCAACGGTGTGTCCGGTCCACGGCCCGCCCTGTTTTTTTAATCAGGTTTGAAAAATTTCTTTCTTTATACACTACAGTCACCACGGCACCTATAGTTTCTCCTTTTTTTCTCCTGTCCGTCGGTCGAATGACTGGGGGGGCGGAGCCTGGGAGGGACTATATGGACAGCTTTTGCTGTGCTCTTTGCCATTTCCTGTTGGGGAGGAGAATATTCCCACAAGTTATGGATGACGCCGTGGACCGGACACACCGTTGGAGAAAGTAATTTATCAGGTAAGCATAAATTCTGTTTTTTTTTTATTTGATCGCATTTGGCAGTGAAATGGTGGCATGAAATATACCAAAATGGGCCTAGATCAATACTTTGGGATGTCTTCTAAAAAAATATACATGTCAAGGGATATTCAGGTATTCCTGACAGATATCAGGGTTCTAATGTAACTAGCGCTCATTTTGAAAAAAAAGTGGTTTTGAAATAGCAAAGTGCTTCTTGTATTTATTTCCCTATAACTTGCAAAAAAAGCAAAGAACATGTTAACATTGGGTATTTCTAAACTCAGGACAAAATTTAGAAACTATTTAGCATGGTTGTTTTTTGGTGGTTGTAGATGTGTAACAGATTTTGGTGGTCAAAGTTAGAAAAAGTGTGTTTTTTTCCATTTTTTCCTAATATTTTATAATGTTAGGTGATTTATGCCCTTTATGGATTAAAACCAGACTCTGCATCAACTATGTAATTTTCTATGGGAGTTTTGCCATGGATCCCCCTCCGGCATGCCACAATCCAGGTGTTAGTCCCCTTGAAACAACTTTTCCATCACTATTGTGGCCAGAAAGAGTCCCTGTGGGTTTTAAAATTTGCCTGCCTATTGAAGTCTATGGCGGTTCGCTACATCACTAGTTATATTGTCTGACTGGAACCTGATAAACTGGGCTAAAGACAACTGTAGTCAAGTCATCAGAGCATTGTAAATCGCTCTTAACTCCAAGATGTTTATGGGGAGAGCCGACTCCTCCCGAGACCAGAGTCCCTGCACCTTCAACGAGTCCAAAACTGCTCCCCAGCCCAGCAGGCTGGTGTCCATGGTCACAATCACCCAGGAAGGTCTTTGAAAGCATGTTCCCTGAGAGATGTTCTTGAAAAAGCCACCACGGGAGATAGTCTCTTGTCGACTGATCTAGATCTATCCTCTGATACAGATCCACATAGTCCAAGTTCCATTGCCTGAGCATGCATAACTGCAGAGCTCTCAAATGGAATAGAGCAAAGGGAATGATGTCCATGGAAGCAACCATCAGACCAATTACCTCCATACATTGAGCCACTGATGGTCGAACAGTAGACTGTAGAGAGAGGCAAGAGGAAAGAATTTTGGCTCTTCTGACCTCCATCAGAAATATTTTCATCGATAGGGAATTTATTATGGTAAGTTTATAAGAAAACTACCCTTGTAGCTGGAACAAGGGAATTCTTTTCCAGATTCACTTCCCATCCGTGGGAACGTAGAAAAGACAACAAGATCTCTGTGTAAGATTTTGCTTGTTGAAAAGATAGCACCTGAACCAGAATGTCATCCAGATAGGGCACCACTGCAATACCCCTAGACCAAATCACTGCCATAAGAGCCCCCAGAACCTTTGAGAAAATTCTGGGAGCTGTGGCAAGGCCAAATGGAAGAGCCAGAAACTGAAAGTGTGTTTAGAAAGGCAAATCTCAAAAATTTGTGATGATCCCTGTGAATGGGAACATGAAGGTACACATCCTTCAGATCTATGGCCGTCATGACCTGACCTTCCTGCACAAAAGGAAGAATGGAACGTATAATCTCCATCTTAAAGGACAGTACTCTGAGAAACTTGTTTAGACACTCTGGCCTCTAGTTATCAAGCCGTCAACCTCAAATACCCTGGAATTCCGCAGCGTATTTGTGGCGAGGCTGATTCGCCGAAGTTATCAAGCCCTGCTGCCCGGCAAAAGTAGAATATAGTGACGTAAGCTTCGATCCGCCGGACTCAGTCCGACACAGATCGATTCTTACGTCACTCCAGATGTTCCGAACGTAAGTTTGGCACAATCTGACTACTTTTGCTAGTTATCAAATGACTACCAGGTACGCTCGGCACTTTTCCTGCCCAGCGTACCTGGTTTTCAATCCGCCGCCCTGGAGGTGGCGGACCCCATAGGAATCAATGGGAGTCTGACCATAGCGAAAGCTCATGTTCGCTGCTGCCCAACATCCCATTTATTCCTATGGGAAGTGTGTACACCTAACACCCTAACATGTACCCCGAGTCTAAACACTCCTAATCTGCCCCCCCCTACACCGCCGCAACTAAATAAATGTATTACCCCCTAAACCGCCGCTCCCAGAGCCCACCGCCACTCTAAGAAACTTATTAACCCCTATACCACCGCTCCCAGAGCCCACCGCCACTCTAATAAACTTATTAACCCCTAAACTGCCACTCCCGGATCCCGCCGCCACCTACATAATACCTATTAACCCCTATCCTGCCCCCCTATACCGTCGCCACCTATAATAAATTTATTAACCCATATCCTGCCCCCCCTATACCGCCGCCATCTATATTAAACTAATTAACCCCTAAACCTAACCCTAACACCCCCTAACTTAAATATTATTTTAATAAATCTAAATAAAATTACTATTATTAACTAAATAAATCCTATTTAAAACTAAATACTTACCTATAAAATAAACCCTAATATAGCTACAATATAACTAATAATTATATTCTAGCTATTTTAGGATTTATTTTTATTTTACAGGGAAATTTCAATTTATTTTAACTAGGCACAATAGCTATTAAATAGTTATTAACTATTTAATAGCTACCTAGTTAAAATAAAGACAAAATAAAGACCTGTAATATAAAAACTAACCTAAGTTACAATTACACCTAACACTACACTATCATTAAATAAATTATTCCTATTTAAAACTAAATACTTACCTGTAAAATAAACCTTAAGATAGCTACAATGTAATTAATAATTACATTGTAGCTATCTTAGGATTTATATTTATTTTACAGGTAACTTTGTATTTATTTTAACTACCTAGCTAAAAGAAATACAAAATTACCTGTAAAATAAATCCTAACCTAAGTTACAACTAAACCTAACACTACACTATCATTAAATAAATTAAATTAATTAACTACAAATACCTACAATTAAATACAATTAAATAAACTAACTAAAGTACAAAAAATAAAAAAACTAAGTTAAAAAAATAAAAAAATATTACAAGATTTTTAAACTAATTACACCTAATCTAAGCCCCTAATAAAATAACAAAGCCCCCCAAAATAAAAAAATGCCCTACCCTATTCTAAATTACAAAAGTTAACAGCTCTATTACCTTACCAGCCCTTAAAAGGGCCTTTTGCAGGGCATGCCCCAAAGTATTCAGCTCTTTTGCATGTTAAAAAAAATACAACCCCCCCAACATTAAAACCCACCACCCACATATCCGTACTCTAACCCAAACCCCCCTTAAATAAACCTAACACTACCCCCCTGAAGATCATCCTACCTTTAGCTGTCTTCAGCCAGCCGACCACCGATGGAACAGAAGAGGACATCTGCAGGATCTTCCATCCGATAGAAATCTTCATCCAGGCGGCGTCTTCAATCTTCATCCATCGGGAGAGGAGCGGAGTCATCTTCAAAGCAGCCGACGTGGAGCCATCTTCATCCACCGACGCCTACTCGCCGAATGAATATTCCTTTAAGTGACGCCATCCAAGATGACGTCCCTCGAATTCTGATTGGCTGATAGGATTCTATCAGCCAATCGGAATTAAGGTAGGAAAAATCTGATTGGCTGATGCAATCAGCCAATCATATTGAGCTTGCATTCTATTGGCTGTTCCAATCAGCCAATAAATTGCAAGCTCAATACGATTGGCTGATTGCCAATCAGATTTTTCCTACCTTAATTCCGATTGGCTGATAGAATCCTATCAGCCAATCGGAATTGAAGGGACGCCATCTTAGATGGCATCCCTTAAAGGAACCTTCATTCGTCGGGAAGTCGTCGGTTGAAGAGGATGGCTCCGCGTCGGCTCCTTTGAAGATGGCTCCGCTATGGATGGATGAAGATTGAAGACGCCGCCTGGATGAAGACTTCTACCGGATGAAGGACCTCCTCTGTGCACCTTGGATGAAGAATTCGGCTCGGCTGGGTGAAGACGACTCAAGGTAGGATGATCTTCGGGGGTTAGCAATAGGTTTTTTTAAGGGGGGTTTGGGTGGGTTAGAGTAGGGGTATGTGGGTGGTGGGTTGTAATGTTGGGGGGGTATTGCATTTTTATTTCAGGTAAAAGGGCTGGTAAAAGAGCTGATTACTTTTGTAATTTAGAATAGGGTAGGGCATTTTTTTATTTTGGGGGGATGTTTTATTTTATTAGGGGGCTTAGATTAGGTGCAATTAGTTTAAACTTCTTGTAATTTTGTTTTATTTTTTGTAATTTAGTGTTTGTTTGTTTTTGTATTATAGATTAGTTTATTTAATTGTATTTTAGTTTAGCTAATTGTAGTTAATTAATTTAATTAATTTAATGATAGTGTAGTGTTAGTCGTATTTGTAACTTAGGTTAGGATTTATTTTACAGGCAATTTTGTACTTATTTTAACTAGGTAGCTATTAAATAGTTATTAACTATTTAATAGCTATTGTACCTAGTTAAAATAAATACAAAGTTGCCTGTAAAATAAATATAAATCCTAAAATAGCTACAATGTAACTATTAGTTATATTGTAGCTATATTAGTGTTTATTTTATAGGTAAGTATTTAGTTTTAAATAGGAATAATTTATTTAATTATAGGAATATTATTTTGTTTAATTTAAATTATATTTATGTTAGGGGGGTGTTAGGGGTATACTTAGGTTTAGGGGTTAATACATTTATTATAGTAGCGGCGATTTTGGGGTCGGGAGATTAGGGGTTAATAATTGAAGGTAGGTGGTGGCGATGTTAGGGAGGGCAGATTAGGGGTTAATAAAATGTATTATAGTGTTTGCGAGGCGGGAGTGCGGCGGTTTAGGGGTTAATACATTTATTATAGTGGCGGCGAGGTCCGGTCAGCAGATTAGGGGTTAATAAGTGTAGTTAGGTAGCGGCGACGTGGGGGGGGCAGATTAGGGGGTAATACATATAATATAGGTGTCAGCGATGTTAGGGGCAGCAGATTAGGGGTTCATAGGGATAATGTAGGTGGCGGCGGTGTCCGGTCGACAGATTAGGGGTTAAAAAATTTTATTAGAGGGTTTGCGATATGGGGGGGAGGGGACTCGGTTTAGGGGTACATAGGTAGTTTATGGGTGTTAGTGTACTTTATAGCACAGTAGTTAGGACTTTATATATTCTGGCGTTAGCCCATAAAGCTCTTAACTACTGATTTTTTTTGGCGGTAGGAGTCTTGTCGGTAGAGGCTCTACCGCTCAGTTCTTCCAAGACTCCAAATACCAGCATTAGGCAAATCCCATAGAAAAGATAGAATACGCAATTGACGTAAGGGGATCTGTGGTAGCCTGGAGTCGTGGTAAGGAAGTGAGCGGTAGACCCTTTCCTGCCTGACTCTAAATACCAGGGGGCAGTAAAAAGCAGCATTAGGACCCCTTAACGCTGCTTTTGACGGCTAATGCCAAACTCTAAATCTAGCTGTAAGTCTTTTCTGGTCACTGTCTGCTAATTGTTCAGGCACCCTCTCTAAGAATCAGAAGAATTAATAAAGCAAATTGTTTTTTAAAATAAAATTCTTCCCAAATTCCTCCACTCCCTAGTCCTACTACAGAGTCTACTCTAATCTGTCTAAGTATCTACTATATCTGCTAATTCAAATTTCAAAGTAACTGTAAAACTAAATTAAATTAAATAACTTCTTTTTGACACTCTACTACTCTGACAGCTGTCTGACTAAATGTTCAGGGCTCAGGCCAGGCCCAGGGCCCCAGGCAGTGGCACGCAGCCTCTCTCAAATTTCAACTCAGAATCAGAATAATAAAGTAAAAGTAGCGAGCAATTTTTTTTTTAAACTAAAAATTCTGCCCAAGTAAGTTTCTCCACTAATCTGTCTATGACAGATGACCTGCAGCTGCTGATTTTGAGAAGTTCAACACAATGAGCTCTGCTCTCTCAATAGCTCCTCTCAACTCAACGGCTATCTCCACAATGAGATTTTCGCACCGACCGCCGTTGAGGGGGAGGAGTCATGGCGTATGCGGCGGCGTGGTCTCGTACAGCGTATCAGAGAGAGGCAGAGCACAGGCTGAAGTCCCACTCGCACAGTTCAGCCTGTGCGATTAAAGCCTCTATAGGAAGGAGCTGGGAGCGACGCCTAGTGCAGTGCTGCACAATAGATCACTGACTAACAGGCATAAGGCTCTCTACCGCATGTGTGGATGAGAAAAAAAAAATACACAATAATAGATTTTCTTTTGTTTTGTAAAAAAAAAGTCTGGATATCAATTTTTTTGGGTAAGAATAAAATATAATTTTTCAAATAGGGGGCTATTTGAAAAATTATATTTTATTCAGAATTTTTTTTTTTTCGTTTTCTGCCTGCCTGGGGGTTCCTGTGTGAAAGTGCACAAATGGAGGAGCCTCCACTGTTCAAGGTCTATGTACAGAGTTGGTGGAAGTGTAGTTTGTAGATATTTAGCAAAGCATAATTTAACTTTCTTTTATGGCATGCTATATAATGCATGAGTAGAATTAAAATAACATTAGCCATTTACCATGAAGATTGGTAAAAGCCTTATTCGGAAACTAAAGTATAGATTTAGCCTTTTACATTTATGGTATAGAAAAGGTTGATTGGGTCTGTGATGCATAAAAATTTGATAAGAAACTGTTACTTGACACTTACTGGATCTTGAGGTATCACATCAATTGTTATACTCACTTATTAATGATTAATAATTACATTTGTGTCAACTAATATTTGATAGTTATTGGTATTGTTTAATCTTTCAAGTAACCCGGATTAAATCTCGTCTAGGATTACAAGATAATTGGGGCATAAAATACCTATAATTCAGAAAATATTTTTAACTAACAGTTCATTTATCCTCTCTCCTTTTGAGTGAAATCATGCCATATGTTACCGGTTACTCATCAAGTAATAGGTCCTAGACTGAGAATTGATAAAATGACAGCCAATACCTTCGATAAATTTAAAAATTGCTTATATACATTTCTGGCTAAAAACAGAATTCAGGGACATATCTGTTTGTGTTATGCAGAAACTAAAGTATAGATATTGGGGATGGGCTAATGTGCTGAAAGTTTAATTTGTTTGGTAGAATGAATAGTACTGTGGACATTCATTTTGGACAATCAAATGTTAATAAGAACGAAAATCCAATAAAATTCGGTAATTAAATGCTACTTTCGTTATCGAATGCTCATAATGAAATAGAATATCCACATTCAAAATTTGAATGTACGATTTGATTTAACAAAAACTATTTAAAAGTTCAATAGGTCATGTGGTAGGGAATGTAGTGAATTGATACTTAATATACACAAATATATCAATTCAAATGTTTCTAATTCAAATATTGCATAATTTGAATATTACATTTAAATAGAACATTAGAAATACTATTACAAATATATAAATTCAAATTTTTCTTATTTGAATATTGCATAATTGAAATATTACATTTTAAGAGATCATTAGAAATGCTATTACAAATATATATATCTGAATATTGCATTATTCGAATTGAATTATCACATATATTCAAATTGAATATTACATTTAAAGGACGTATTAGAAATACTGTTACGTCAAATTAATGTTAGAATGTTGTTCAACATTCGAAATTGGAAACGAATGAACGAAACTATTAAAATTTGTTCCAATTTTCAAATTTTGCAAAACATTTGCCCATCCCTAATAGCTTTAGCCTTTTACATTTATGGTATAGAACAAGCTGATTGGTCTGTGATGCATAGAAATTCGGTAACAACTTAGCTGAAAACTGTTATTAGATAATTCCTCGATATTGAGGTATCGCATTAATTGTTATACTTGCTTATAATGATTAATAATTACATTTGTGTCAAATAATATTTGATAGTTATTGGTATTGTTTAAACTGTCAGGTAACGCAGATTAAATGTTGTCTGGGATTACAAGATAATTGGGGCATAAGATATCTATAATGAAGGAAATATGTTTAACTAACAGTTCATTTATCCTCTCTCTTTTTGCATGAAATCATACCATAGGTTACTGGTTACTCATCAAGTAATAGGTCCTAGACTGAGAATTCAATACCTTAGATACATTTAAAAAGGCCTTAGATAAATTTCTGGCTAAAAACATAATTCAGGGACATGACTGTTTGTGTTAATTGGGTTGACTTCTAATTGTATTAATGTAGGTTCAATTGGCAGATAGTTATTATAAATTATTTAGGATCTTTATAGTTTGAACTCAATGGACTGCTGTCTTCTTTCAACCTGTTTAAAAAATCTGTATATAACCAAATGGAAAAATATTTGTTATACACATTTGTAGTTTTGTATATAACAAGATTCACACCAGACAATGGATCTTTGTCAAATATATTTAATTAAATATATTATTAAAATTAAGCAGTGTTTGGCTCACGTTAAAGGGACATAAAACCCAAAACATTTTTCATTATTCAGATAGAGAATACAATTGAAAAAAGTTTCCAATGTACTTCAATTACCAAATTTGCTTCGTTCTCATTTTATTCTTTGTTGAAGAGATACCTAGGTAGGTAGCGTGCGCATGCTTCCAGCACACCATGACAGGAAATAGTGCTGCCATCTTAGTGCTCTTGTTAATGTATAACATTGTTGCAAAACTGCTGCTATATAGAGCTGCCGACACGTGCACACTCATAAACTTACCTTCTTGTTTTTCAACAAAGAATAACAAGAAAACAAAGAAAATATGATGATAGAAGAAAATTTGAAAGTTGTTTAAAATGGTATGTTCTATCTGAATCTTGAAAGAAAGAAAAAAATGTTTTGTTGTCCCTTTAATTCACGTGCAGTAAATGAATAGGAAAATAACTTTCAAAAGATATCTTTCCATAGTGACTATCTTAACATCTTAACTGCAGTGTTGATGGTCGTGTTACATGTTTTGGAAAGTATAAGATAGAACAGTACTTTGGACTTACATATTTGATGGTATACGATCTGCAGATTTGTAGCCAAAGGGATCATTTTCTTTTTGCCTCTGCATGCAGCCAGGTGCTAATGCAAGAATGATTACATTGAATGCATTTGCTGTTAAAATATACCATAGAGAATGTCTCCAAATACAAAGCACAGAATGGTTTCTATCAAATTCGCCTATTTGCATATGTCAAGCCATATTTTTTGTTTATTTACTTTCCACTTGTTTAAATATTTTATTTCAAACTGAAATGTACATTTATGTTTGCACTATATGTTTTATTTCAGTTTTTTTTTAAAGCTTGAATAATTATACAGTTGTTCAAAAAAATAACAAAATGTACTTGCAACATCATTTATTATATTTTTGCTTGACAAGTTGTTTTTTTTTGTTGTTGTTTTTTGGCAAAATAATATTTATACAGTGCCAAAGTATTACAGTCTACACTTCTTGGGCTACAATTCAAAGAAATTAGAATATATTAAACATTCCTAGTACACCTTCCTGTCAAACTGAATAGTTAAAATGAATCCTCTATTCTAACCAAAGCTATTTGCAGCAATGTAATCTATATTTTATTTTCTATCTTTTTTTAAAATTGGATAAAAGATTTCTTCAGGGTAATTTTGTCAAATATTATTAAATACAGTGATACAAATATAGTAATTATGGTCATTTTGCCACATCAAAATAAATTATGATGATGATGAAACATATCAATCAATTCAATTAAAATCTAGGAAATAATACCACTAATTATATTTACTATATATCACTGATGTCACTTAAAGGGATATGAAACCCAAACTTTTTATTTCATGATTCAGATAGATAGAGCATGCGATTTTAAGTAACTTTCTAATGTACTTCTATTATCAATTTTTCTTCATTCTCTTGGTATCATTTGTTAAAAAGCAGGAAAGCATGCTTAGTAGCTGACCCATTTCTGGAGCTCTATATGGCAGCAGTTTTTCAACAATGTAATTTATTTCCAGGAGCACTTGACGGCAGCATAATTTCCTGTAATGTAGTATCTCTCCAACAAAGAATATCAAAGGAACAAAGTCAATTTTACAATGGAAACTTTTTTTTAAATTGTATTCTCTATCTGAATCACAAATGAAAATGTTTGGGTTCAATATCCCTTTTAATGTTACTTATTTAATATTGTTGTAAAGTTAATTGATGTCACAACTTTAATACTTAAGCTTCCAAATTCTAATAACCACAAAACTTAAAATATTTGAACTTTGGCTTTTAATTATAGTAGTATTTTATTCTGCTATTTTAAATTTCTGTATACTACATTATACTATGGGGTAGATTTATTATATGTTGGACTGACATGATCCGCTGTAGCTGATCAAATCTGCCTGACATTGCTAAATGTTTACAGCATACTCTGTCGGCATTTAACATTGCACAAGCATTTCTGGTTAAATGCTTGTGCAATACTGCCCGCTGCACATTCGCTGCCAATGGACCGCTAGCTGGGGGTGTCAATTATCATGATTGCTGTCCGCCTCCTCAGAGGTGCAGCGGTCTTACAAAGGCTTGCACGGAAACAGCTGCATCCGCAGCATAATAAATCTACCCCTTAGTGCAGAGCTTTCCAAACTTTTCATGTTGGTGACACACTTTGTAGACCTACATTATTTCGCGACACATTAATTCAATTGTACAAGCAAAAAGGAGGTTAAACTAACTTGTTTTAAAAGATACAGAGACATACATAAATTATATAATAACAAAATGTATTAACAAGTAACAGTATGTATGTGCAAGAATTAAAAAAAGTTTAACACCACCAATAACTACTTACTATTTTAATGGGATGTATGAAGTTGATGGGATGAACACAGTTTCGGAATATTTGGTGTAATATTAGATAAAGACACTCACATTTCATCATCAAGCATTTTTAAACTTCCACTTCCTATCCATATATCAAGAGCAGGAGAAGCAATGCACTACTGGGAGCTAGTTGCAAAAAAATCCCACTGACTTCATCTCAGCATTTAAGCTGCCACTCTCAGAGCTCTGTGAGTCCGACTGACTACTGCCCGCGCTGCAAACACACGGCTGTCCCACTCACTGGCTACACTTGCAGTCAGGAGCCAATTAAGGAGACTACACGTGCAGTCAGGAGCCAATGTGCCGCCAAATCTGCCAATGGTAATAGTTTCAGTTCCCATTGAGCTGTACCAATTGGTTAAGATGATCTGTGACCCACTAGGTATCAATCATGTGTCAACCATGTGATATGCGTAGCAGGCAGGTGGAAAGTCAGAAACCAAAAAACAATTTAAAAAAAAATAATTTAAATTTAAAAAAAATTGTGCTGAAGCAGGGACACACCTACACACTGCTGCCGACACACTAGTGTGTCCCGACACACAGTTTGGAAAGCACTGCCTTAGTGGCTTAGTGTGTGTGCTTTAAGAAACACTTTGGATGCCCAAGGCAACCTATCAGCCTTATTTAGGGCTAGATTATGAAAAGCACACTAACTGTTGTGCTTGAGCGATAAGAGGTTCTTCACATAGGTGACTACGTTTTAAGTATTTTTAAATAGATATTTCTCTCTCTTTCTAAATTTTTACTTTCAACTAGTAATATGCACACTACCCATAACAAGTGGATGGTTATTGCTACCGCAAGCTTGCAGTAACAATTAATGT
This sequence comes from Bombina bombina, assembly GCF_027579735.1. Classification (NCBI taxonomy): domain Eukaryota; kingdom Metazoa; phylum Chordata; class Amphibia; order Anura; family Bombinatoridae; genus Bombina; species Bombina bombina. Next base: position 742,969,333 of record NC_069502.1, on the reverse strand, counting down.
TCAGAAAATTAACCAGAGATTAGATCTCTAGTTCATTTTCTAAAAGTGTCCCAAAAAAGTAGCATTTTTTTCATTAAAAAAAATACTGCACAGAGCAGTTTCTAGGGGTTAAAAGTGGTGGCTGAGGGGTGTTAGAAAAAAAAAAACCCAGCACTGATAAGTGCCTTTACATTGCGGTCTATGGGAATTGTGTGTTCTCTGTAAACATATATATATATACAGGTAGCCCTCAGTTTACGCCAGGGTTAGGTTCCAGAAGGAATGGTTGTAAATCGAAATCATTGTAAATTGAAACCCAGTTTATAATGTAAGTCAATGGGAAGTGGGGGAGTTAGGTTCCAGGACCCTCTCGTAAATTGTCATAAGTAACACCTAATACATTATTTTAAAAGCTTTGAAATGACGACTTTAAATGCTAGACAGCATTATAAACCTAATAAAATAATTACACAACACAGAATATATAATTAAACTAAATTAAATGAACAAAAACATTTGCTAAACAGCATTATAAACCTAATAAAATAATCACACAACACAGACTTCACTTGCATTTTTCTGCAAACAGTTCTTTCTATGCATTCCAATCTGGACTGAGTTATAGACAGGAAGATCTTGTTCCTTTGAAATCTGCTTGATAGCTCAGGTCTGGTTAAACTGATTAATTTCAGCTTGCTTGGCTTTGCTGCAACACAAGCGGGCAGCTCCACCTACTGGCTATTTTAATAAATGCACTGCTTCTTAATGCTTTTCAATAGCAGTCACATGACTGGAAAAAAAGGTTGTTATTCTGAAACGGTGTAAATTGAACCGTTGTAAACCGAGGGCCACCTGTGTGTGTATATATATATATATATATATATATATATATATATATATATGTATCTATATATATATGTGTGTGTGTGTACATCCACATATATATTTATGTGCTCACTGGGAGCCTGATATTCATAGCCTCACTGCTCAGGTGAGATGATCTAAAAAGTTTTATCAGTATGATGAGGCTCTTAAAGGGACATTAACCCCTTAAGGACAAGGCCTTTTTTCATTTTCTTACCCTTAAGGACCAGGGCTATTTTTACATTTCTGCGGTGTTTGTGTTTAGCTGTAATTTTCCTCTTACTCATTTACTGTACCCACACATATTATATACAGTTTTTCTCGCCATTAAATAGAATTTCTAAAGATACCATTATTTTCATCATATCTTATCATTTACTATAAAAATATTATAAAATATGATGAAAAAATGGAAAAAACACACTTTTTCTAACTTTGACTCCCAAAATCTGTTACACATCTACAACCACCAAAAAAACAACCATGCTAAATAGTTTCTAAATTTTGTCCTGAGTTTAGAAATACCCAATGTTTACATGTGCTTTGCTTTTTTTGCAAGTTATAGGGATATAAATACAAGCACTTTGCTATTTCCAAACCATTTTTTTTTTTCAAAATTAGCGATAGTTAAGTTGTAACACTGATATCTGTCAGGAATCCCTGAATATCCCTTTACATGTATTTATTTTAGTAGACAACCCAAAGTATTGATCTAGGGTCATCTTAGTATATTTCATGCAACCATTTCAGCACCAAATGTGATCAAATAAAATAAATTCTAACATTTTGACAAACTTCAGGTTTTTACTGAAATTATTTACAAACAGCTTGTGCAATTTTGGCACAAATGGTTGTAAATGCTTCTCTGGTATCCCCTTTCTTCAGAAATAGCAGACATTTATGGCTTTTGCGTTGCTTTTTTTGTAATTAGAAGGCCGCTAAATGCCACTGCGCACCACACTTGTATTATTCCCAGCAGTTAAGGGGTTAATTAGGTAGCTTGTAGGGTTAATATTTAGTGTAGTGTAGTAGACAACCGAAAGTATTGATATAGGCCCATTTTGGTATATTTCATGCCACCATTTTACCGCCAAATGCCATCAAATAAAAAAAAAAGTTCACTTTTTCACTAGCTTTTGGTTTTTCACTGAAATTATTTACAAACAGCTTGTGCAATTATGGCACAAATGGTTGTAAATGCTTCTCTGGGATCCCCTTTGTTCAGAAATAGCAGACATATATGGCTTTGGCATTGCTTTTTGGTAATTAGAAGGCCGCTAAATGCAGCTGCGCCACACTTGTATTATGCCCAGCGGTGAGGGGGTTAATTAGGTAGCTTGTAGGGAACCTGAGGGATTAATTTTAGCTTTAGTTTAGAGATCAGCCTCCCACCTGACACATCCCACCCCTTGATCCCTCCCTAACCACTTTCAAACAGCTCTTCTACCTCCCCCACATCACTATTGTCACTGCCATCTTTAATACTGGCAGAAAGTCTGCCAGTATAAAAATAAAAAGTTTTTTTTTTAATTATATATTTTCTGCAGTGTAGGATCCCCCTTACCACCAAACTGCCCTGAGCCCCCCCCAAGAGCTCTCTAACCCTCTCCCCACTAACCTTTTGCCACCATTTTGTATACTGACAGCTATCTGCCAGTACCCGCTTTGCAATCAAATTTGGGGTTTTTAAAAATAGACCCCACTTTTTCTGTAGTGTAGCTGCCCCCCTCAATACACACCACCCACCCCCTTCCAGATCCCTTTCCAAATATTATTACCCCCTCCTCTCCAACCACCATCTCCCAACACCCTCTTCCAGACTACCACCAGATTGCACGCACACGTCCCCGCCTCCCGCACACTTCAACACGCACCCGGGAGTGATTTCCCACTGCTGGCCGGAAACTTGTCAGCGATGGGCCACCCACCCGCCTCCCTGCATATAACAGGTAACTAGAATGGCTACCCAGGATATAAGAGTGTTCTGCTTTTCCATTTCTAACTGTCCCTAATTGGCCACAACAGAGAAGGTAACCTAAGTTACAACATGGCAGCTCCTATTGTTTTACAGACACTAAAACTTTACACTACATTTGTCAATATTTAAACAACTAATAAGACTTTAAAAATTACATCTACATGTTATTCTCAGACTAATCTTTTATTTGAATGCTTCATTCTATCTAGCATTATTTAGTGTTTAATGTCCCTAAAATGTAATCTTGAGACATATTTATGATGCTATGCTGGTGAGGTTTTGAATATCAGGTCCTGATTGAGAAAGACAACTCCCACAAATAAGTAGGTAGACAGGTAGTAGTTAGGTCAGTAGTCAGAAATATTAAAACTATTTTAAAATACACTCTTTCAATGAAAACAAATTTAAAAAAAATACATAACAAAACTATTGGTAGCAAAAAAAAGTACAGCAATGCAGGTGATCTTCTTCTAATATAATAGTTATTAAAGGGACAGCTTATAGTCAAAATAAAACTTTCATGATTCAGATAAGGCATTACATTTTAAACAACTTTCCAATTTATTTTTATCATCAATTTTGCTTTCTTCTCTTGGTATTTTTTGTTAAAAGCAAATCCTAGGTAGGCTCATAAACTGACTTCTATTCAGTTGAAACCGCCTCTTATCTCAGTGCATTGTGACAGTTTTTCACAGTAAGACAGTACTAGTTCATGTAGTATAGTTCATATATATATATATATATATATATATATATATATATATATATATACAAAATTTGTTTTTTTTAGCACACCTTACAAAAAAGTTTATATACACATGTTTGGGAGTGCTGCCAATATGACCCAGTAATTACACAAACAAAAAAGGTACTGGCGCACATCCATTTTCAAAAGCACAACATATTTTTTGAACTGCTGCAAAATTGCCTGCAAACAACATCAAGAGACAACTATTCTTTTTAAATAAAATTGGGATCTTAGTCACACAATATGGCCATATTTTGCTTAGTTCAAAACATATGTTGCACTTTTGAAAATGGATGTGCGCCAATACCTTTTTTGTTTGTGTAATTACTGGGTCATATTGGCAGCACTCCCAAACATGTGTATATAAACTTTTTGTAAGGTGTGCTAAAAAAATATATTTTATATTTGTATTTAAACATAATCAGGGAGACTGACCATCTCCCATTGGTTTAAGCACCTTACCCAAGCTCAGGTGTGCTCATGACAGTGTAATAGAGTTGTGAATATTAAGCCAGGGAGTGGGTTTGTGCAATAAAGGAATGGGGGGGGGGGGGGAGAAGGATCTCTAAGGGGGCCAAATCACAGAAAACAATTATAATTATTAATAAACCTTTCTTATATCAACTTTAAACTAAACCCATCTTTTTATTTCATATTTGTGAAGTCTGAGCAATTTTTTCATGTTGCTTTGTTGATTCTTTTTAGATTGTTGATAAAGTAGTCTCTACCATTCTTTTATTCTGTCATATGCTAAAACTGTCACATTGCTCATGTATAATAAAAAATAAAAAAAATGCAGCCAATTTGTTCAGAATTTTTTAGTGAATAGATGTCCCTGTTTTCAAACGTTTTAATGTATAGTTTTGTATGTAATTTGTTTTTAAAGTGTATAGCCACTAGGTGTCACTCTTTGAGAAAGAATCTCTGACAGAGTAGTGAATAGTAAAGGGTTAAGAGATAATGAAAAACACCTGGCAGCCTTTGTATAAGGATAAGGGATTGTTTGATATATGGGATAACATGACTAAGAGCACGTTAGCCCATAACTTTGTTTTTTATATTTTGCTTCTTTGGATACAACAAATAATTTTTAATAATAGACTGTGTTGCTGCAACTTCTTTGAATGCTATATAATAATAATAATAATACTACTACTACTACTACTACTACTACTACTAATAATAATAATAATAAAGAAAAATAAATTTCAATAGTTTTATTTCTTGAATTCACCAGTATGGTAGAATGGGTTAATAGAGCATTGAATTGTTGGAAATTTCCAGTCAATCTCGTCTGTCC